>NC_133340.1:30776392-30998892 GCF_030506205.2 Paramisgurnus dabryanus
CTTTATATTGTTGCTTTGATTGACTATAATGCTAAAATGAAAGAGTTCGGCCGGAACTGCTGAGCTGTGGTTGACTTTGAATATTCAGGACAGGGTAACTTAGGATGCTAGGACAAATTCAAAGTGCAGAAACACACACACAAACAAGCACACACACACACACACACACACACATATTTTTTTTATTATATGATAGATGCAGTAGTATATGGTACAGTATAAAAAACAATTTGTTGGCTCAACTTAAAAAATCAAGTTACCTGGTTGCCTTAAAATTTTGTGTTAATTCACCTTAAAAATATTATTTAACTTTAAAAATATGTTGGTTCAACTTTAAAAAGTAAGTAACCTGATTGCCTTAAAATTGTGTGTTAATTCAACTTAAAAATATTAGTGAACTTAAAAAAACATTTGTTGGTTCAACTTTAAAAAGTAAGTTACCTGGTTGCCTTAAAACTTTGTGTTAATTCAGCTTAAAAAAGAGTTAACTTAAAAAAATGTTGGTTTAACTTAAAAAAGTAAGTTACCTGGTTGCCTTAACATTTTGAGTTAATTCTACCTAAGGATTCAACTAAAAAAAGGAAGTTACCTGGTTGCCTTAAATTTTTGGGTTAATTTAACTTAAATAAAATAGTTAACTTAGAAAAAATGATTTGTTGGTTCAACTTAATAAAGTAATTTACCTGGTTGCATTAATATTTTCGGTTAATTTAACTTTAAAAATATGTATAAACTAAAAAAATTATTTGTTGGTTGAACTTAAAAAAGTAAGTTACAGTTACCTGGTTGCCTTAAAATTTTGGGTTAATTTAACTAAAAGAAAAAAAAAATGTTAACTTAAAAACTAAATTATTTGTTGGTTTAACTTAAAAAGTAAGTTAACTGGTTGCCTTGAAATGTTGTGCTAATTCAACTAAAAGAAAAAAAAATTGTTAACTTAAAAACTAAATTTTTGGTTCAAGATAAAAAAGTAAGTTACTGATTGCCTTAACATTTGGTGTTAATTCAACTTAAAAATTTTAGTTAAATTAAAAAGTTAAGGCAACTAGGTAACTTACTTTTTTAAGTTGAACCAACTTTTTTGTACATTGTACAAAAGCATAAACCTAATATTTGGTACTGCTGTTGTGCTCAATACAGTGGAATATTTGTGGGTTTTTTTCTGGTCAAAGAGGTTAATCTCTCATTTCCACCACATATGTGACTGTCATTACTAAGACCCTGGGACAAATCTCTTTTTCCAATCCTCCGGAGACCCAGGAGCCTGTGTGTGCTTTTCCCCAAAGGAAGGGGGTGGGGGCATGGGACAAATCTCTTTTTCTAAGCTTCCAAAATCCCAAAAGTCTGTGTTTGCCTCTGCCCTGAAGGCCCAAAGTAGCCTCCTGAGAACTGAAGAATTGACTTTAGCAGGCAGCAGTTTCCTCTGAGCCTCACAGACCACACCAAACGTGTTTTGAGCAAGGAAGCATATGGCCATCTCTTCAGTGTCTTCTCTGAGGAGAGGAGGAGGACGGTTGGAGTTGCGAGAGAGAGAGAGAGAGAGAGAGAGAGAGAGAGAGAGAGGATCTTTACATTGAGAATGTGCTCTCCGGAGCTAGCAAGTTAATGATGGGGAACCAGGCCGAATTCCCTGAGCGAAGCAGAGCAGCTTTCAAGATGGCCTGGACTGATCGACTGCCAGAGACCAGAGAGACGGAAAATATGGGGCGAGAGACTGTAAAAAAAGCGAGAGAACGAGAGAGAATGGGAATTATACGGAGCCAGTATCAGAAAGACTAGCTTGTAAGCTTGGACCTCGGGAAAAATATGCAGGACTTCCTGAGCCGAATACAAAACAGATGCTGTGTTGTGTACTGGTTTTCATATAATGCGTGCATATATATATACAAATGTAGGCTGTTTACCGTTGCCATGCAACCTAGCAGCACTTAAAAAATGTGCAGTTTCTTCTTGACACAAAAATGTAAGCATCTAAAGTTGAAAACTTTAAAATACATTTAAAAAAATACATTTCTGTACATTAATTGGTACAGCATTATCCATTGTCATCGGAAAACTTATTAAGTTGATTCCCAGGGAACACAAGTAGTACTGAAAAAAATATGTATACTTTGAATGCATCGTAAGCTCCTTTGGATAAAAGCACCTACCAAATGCCTAAATGTAAACCCAGACATTGGATTTTAAAAAAATTGAAGTGAAAAATTGAAGAGACATTAATAGCGTTTGTGATAATTGTACCATGTCTCTATTTTAAAAAAATGACTCAAGTAACACTGTAGGACCTACTTCAGTTCTGTGATAATAAAAATTAAACACACACTCCTAATGGGAAATGTTATTCAAAAGTGGCTTATTAAGAAAAGCTTATTGAAGTTTATTAGGTCGGTTAAGGGAGAGATGTGCTTTTACTTCTCTAGCTTAAGATTTTTGCCTGGTGGACAATAAAACAGGCAATATACTTTATAGACTCACATAGACTTACATTGAAGGAGGAATCGGAGATGAAGCTGGGACCTGAACCTGAAAACCACCTTACAATGCCCTAGCAACCACATAGCAATGCATTAAAAACACCTAGCAACCACGTAGCACACTGGGATCACGACGGCGAGTCTTGACAATTATACTTGTTTTTATCTAAAGCAAATAGACAGCAAATATCCATTTAAAAGCACAGCAGGGTGTGCAGTTATTGGCGCTGTCTGTAATTTGCCATGGCTGATTTACCAGATTACAGACTGTTGAAAGTCGGTCTGTGTAAGCGTGTTGCTAGTGACAAATAGTGGCTAAGTGCGGATCAAGACTGCGATTTTACTTTCATCACTCTAGCTGCTTACATTTCTGTAGATTTAGTTCATATTTAAGGAAGGCAATTGAGAAAAGATGGTCACCAGCAATGTTTATGAAATTGTTGATTTATGCACATACAAACATTTTAAAATGTCCTATACTGTAGCTCGCTTGGTAGAGCATTGCAGGAGCAGCGAAAAGGTCTTAGGTTCAACCCCAGGGTACTGATAATATATATAGCTTGAATACACTGCAAGTCGCTTTGGATAACATGTGTTTTACTGTTTGCCCGAATTTGGCATACCCAATTTCAAAACCTCTCCATAAATGCCAAAGTGGTGCACTTCTGCAGAAAAATGATACCACACATAATGCAGAGTTGCACAGGGACATTTAACTCTTTCAATGGCGGGCATTAACGAGTTATCTTGTCAAATAAGAGAAAACATTTGCATGAAAAACGCGTTCTTGATGATGTTTTTATGTTAATCTGTAATACCGTGATTATCCCAATTTATAAAAAAAACTGAAGCAAAAAATTATTTAATAATTTTACACTCCATGTATGTTTTGATAATCGGTCTGAATCTGATCTCTAACAAAATTCCTTTGCATTTATGCAATTATTTCAGCTTTTTGCTAAAATGTTTGTATTTTTGAAGAAAAATATTTAACAGTTTATAAGCAGAGAAAAAAATGTCGATAGGATGAAAGTTTTGTTTGTTTGTTTATTGTTTGTCTGAAAGCAGAGGGTCTGTTCTTTTATTTGATATATTTGTATATTTTTAAAAGAACATTTTCCTGGAAGGCATTTTGTGAAACTTTTGTGGAAATCACAAAAAAAAGCTGGAGGACAATTTTTCAATAAAAAGCTGCAGGGGAATGAGTTAAACTTCTGTATATTTGGACCGCCGGTGGGTCTGCAGAGTTTAAGAGGTTTTAATAAAGTCACTAGCTGCGTTTCCATTACCCTTCAAATTGGAAATGTGCCAGTGGAAACACGGCAATCTGCATAGACTCCCATTTATCGCCAAAAAGATTTTACGCTTGGGTAAGGTGGTTTTTTAGGCAATTCGTACAAGAAATATATATCGCAAAACTGCAATGGAAACATTTACTGGTGACCTGGCTTGCGTTAAAGTCACATGGTCATTCTATAAATATGGTGCGGCATGTTTGATTGGAGGACTAGACAGAGGAGGTGTGGTCAACTTCATGCGCTATCAAAAGAACGGTCAAGCGCATGACATAAAAATACTGCAGGAGCGATTTGAGAGTCGACTGATCTGTATGCTTTCGAGTTGCTCTCGTGGTATTTTAATATAATACGCATGTCGGTCTGCACTGCACCAAATGTGGCCCAACACTCGCCAATATGGTTTTTGGAAAGACTTATCTCAAGAGTATAAAATTAGGTTTTAGTCACATAACTTCGAAATGTTGGCATTTTGCAAACGTTTTTTGGTGACAATTAGAAAATAACCATAACGTTTTGCAAAAATCTGTAATGGAAACACACCTATTGTTTGTATACTGCAAGCTAGCAGTATGACATAACATGGTAGACCATCGCTCTTTAATCGACAAAGCATTCAACACTGCAACCAGCGTCTATATATATAGGATTAAGGGCGCATAGAAAACACCATTTTCTCTGAGTATACGCACACCAGCGGCAACAGTTGGCGCCTGTCCGCGGTGCCAAGCTATGACTCAGGAAGTTGCTCAAATCCATGTCGCGCCACAGAGTGCCACTCACATACATTAACATTAAATAGCATCATATTTGTCCCAAATCATTAATGATTAACATTGACTGCTAACGTATATTTTGCATTTTGAAGTAGACGCTATCTGACGAAGCTTGCGCTATTTAATGTGCACTTCCAGTGTACGATACCCCTAGTTGTCCTAGACGCGACTCGATGCGGCTCTGCGTGGTGCTGAGCTGTGCGTCCGGTGTGCGACCCCCTTTAGAGAGAGAGAGAGAGAGAGAGAGTCATTGCATGTAAACACTATTCTTATACCTTATTACACGGCTCTCTGGAATGCTTGATTCTGATTGGTCAGTTGAGACATTTGCAGGTTCGTTCTTTTCAAATAATAACCGCTCCAAAATAATTACGCATAGCCGGACTACTTTCACGAGTAAAATCGCTCCGCGCCAATAAAGATCAGTTTACTGTCTGTTTGGCGCCATCTTGTGACAAACACTCGACAACCACGACAAGACACAGAGAGCTTACTGAGACTGAACTTGACAAAATAGAGCATGACAGCTACGAAGCCAACACACAAAAAAATACAGAATGGGCATTAAAACTTCTCAAAGACTGGCTAAAAGAGAAAAAATGGAGACAGACAAGTATGAAGCAGGGGATCTTAATAAGGTATTACGATCATTTTATGCATCTGTGCAAAGTTTCGCGGAAGGATAAAAATGTTAATTTAAAACAAATATGCCAATAAAATGTTTCAAATTCATATTCATGTCCAGTTTTTTTTCTTATGTGGCAAGTAGCCGTGTAATAAGCGGGATAATGTAGAGGCAGCCGGTAGTTATTGGGAAATAAGCCCCTTCAGTGTGATCCGCTTCGCGTCGGGTCCTGATCACACTGTCGGGGCTTATTTCCCAATAACTACCGGCTGCCTCTACATTATCCCTTACATAAAGGCTTTTGTACCAAAATTAATTTAGTCAGTTATGCAGTATCACAAAGTAGTGATACCCTATTGGCCCACTTAATAAGTTGTACCAACAGAGACAATAACGATGACGCGATAAAATTCTTCCCAAAGGACTGGACATTCGAGGCAGGCATCTGACACTAAAATCCTTACACTGTTTCCATCCCTCAGGAAGAAAAACAAGGCCTTTGAAAAGCAGTCTTTAAGATTTGAAAGACCGTCCAGCATCCGAACCAGTACATAGACTGCCAACGGGCCAGAGAAATCTGATACGTCCTCATTGGGTGCCTTGACAAAGATCTATTGAGGCCTGGAGAGGACTGCGATTGTGGAAAAGAAGGGGGTAAAAAAACCTGGGGCCATGACAGGCATCCGGCAAGGGAATCATTTCGGCTTCTCTTAACATTCCCCCGGGTGGCTTGGAAGGCGCCCAGTAAAACAGGACTGGCTATGTTTGTGCCTGAAGGGAAGAGTTATTAACGCGCAGACTACACCAACTTGAAACCGTCTCAACGGTTCAAGTCTTTAACCTCTGTGCTGATTAAGGTTATCCGAGCAATTTGGTGCAAGCAGTATCACATTATGGTAGACTTATGAGGTGGAAATTAAATTTTGCTCCGGGCTTATAAACTCCGGGGAGGACGGGATGTGGAAGTGGATGCACATGGGTGACTTCCTGTTGATCTGTTCACCAAGGGCATTTTTTGCTTAACAAGATGATCGGGTTATCTGTAATCGTACCTACAAACCCGTGGGTAAGTTACTAGGTCGTGTGTGCTAAGTGTGTGCAAGTATTTACTTATCCTCATGCCTTTCCAAACCAAAAGTTATGCACATTTTTCAATGCACAACTTTGAAAGTCCCAATAGAAATGAGAAAATAATATTAGTTATTTTTTATTTTTAGGTCAAGCTGAAAAATTTAAGGTTAACGGCCCAACAGCAATGCAATTCGCATGAGGCCGCAGCAGCGATGTGACATATGGAGTTTACAACTCTTAGCACGTCGGTGCAATAAAAACAATGCAGCGTTTTAACAATCCATGCCATATTGCAAGTAGCCAACAACTGGCACAGCTGATGTAACAGGTGCTTTGCTTTCTACCAAGGGTGTTTTCTTTCCTTTACCAGCCAAATTACAGTTTATAGACGCCTTTCGCACAACAAGCTCCCACTAAATTTAGCACATCATTAGCTTTACAGTTTTTATAACACCGGTGCGGGGCTGTTTCACTGCAGATGGTTGTCATGGTAATGACGGATCTCTTCAATTGTGAATCAAGGATTGTTTCAGAATCATTTTTATGAACCTAAAGCAATGCATTCAAACGAAAATTATGAAGCAATTTATGCAGAGATGCTAATTGTTGTAAAACTAATCGTCCAATGTCCCTCTTCCACCGAGACTCTCTCCGCCTGTTATGTTATAATATGAAGCATAACAAAAAAAGTACACTTTACATTGCATTTGTGCAGAACAAGCGAAATAAATCATTTTGACACACGTATCAGGGAATTGCTTTCTTATAAACACTTACGCATTTGGCAGATGCTTTTATCTTCAAGTGACTTACAGTGCAAGCTATATATTTTATCATGATGTGTTTTCCCTAAGGATCGAGCCCAATCTAACACATTGCTCTACCAATTGAGCTACAGGAACACTGATAACTGGAATAGGTGAGATTTATAAACTTCAACATAAAAAGCAATCATTAAAAGCACATTTCAAGAGGAGCTACTTTGAACTTTGGCGGATTTCCGCGCCGCATTAATCAATCAGGACTTTGCTGTAGTAGTGACATGATTACAGTAAGCGAGCGTAGTTGCAGAAACCCCTCCCATGATGCGAATTTCCGTGCATGTGAATGTCTCGAATTACTAGAATTTCACGCCCGAATGAAGCAAGTAAACGCAAATGTTCAAGCGTCCAACTACGCGCGAATAGTGCATTTTTTCCGCCTCTACTGTGATTGGTGTGAATGCACCATAAAACTTTATTTCCCTCGGCATAGCTGAATAATAAGAGTTCTTGGTAATGGTACTGAAAAAATTATGAGCCTCAAACACGATTGTTTTATCCTCCTTATGTAAACCTTGTGCGTGCAAAAGACAGCTGGACAACAGGCCAATCTCAACATAACATGACGTTACAGTCAAGATGTATGCATTAAATTAACAACATTAAATTATACATTAAATTAATTACAATGTTGTTACAATGCTAAAAACAAAGTTGTGACTGCTGTTTAGTTAGCGCTATATGCTAGTTAATGCTCTATGCTAGCGTTTAGGCTGAAATTTTATATTGACATTAAAGTTACGATTTGCAGTTCCATACTGAAAAAAACACAAATTTACCACACAGAACCATCCATTAACAATTTATTATTCCTCAAAATCTGTATCTTTGCCTGATAAAGACTCAAACATAAGGTCTGTTTGCACAAACACAGAGCTACTGGAAGGAGCTGCTCTGTGAAACAGCCAATCAAAGCAGAGCTCACCATTATTATTTATGACCCTTTCAAATAAGGTAATAATAGATCATTTCAAATTGATGAATAAATAATTAGGTTGAATAAATAAGCTTTCCATTGATGTATGATATTTGGTTAGGATAGGACAAATCTGAAGGTGCAAAAAACTAAATATTGAGAAAATCAGCATTAAAGTTGTCCAAATGAAGTCCTCAGCAACACATATTACAAATTTATTAAAGATAAATACATATATACATACATTTACGATAGTAAATTCCCATATATCTACAAAAACCAAACAGAACAGGGACACCATTCGTTCTATAGTATTTTTTCTATCCTGCTATGAAAGTCAATGGTGCCCCAGATTTGCTTTGTTAGAAACATTCTTTAAATATCTTCCTCTGGGTTCAGCAAAGTAATTTAGGTTTGGAAAAACTTGAGGGTTAGTAAATGATGACAGAATTTTAATTTTGAGGTAAACTATCCGTTTAAGATCTCTTCTGAAACTCATGTGAGTGAGAGTGCACGTGAGATCTTTTTCATCAGTAGAAAAAATTAAGCAGATAATAACAAAAAATCTCAATTTAATCTCATTGCTGTCTTTGAGATACAAATGATATATTAATATGAACTTATTTGCATGGTGTATTTTTTTTACCTGCACTGTCAGAAAATAATTTAGGTACAGTACAGATATGTATATACATTTAGTACCAATATGTACCATTGAAGTACTGATATGCACTCTTTGACACCAATGTGTACCTTTAAAGGCGGGGTGCATGATTTCTGAAAGCCAATGTTGATATTTAAAATCACCTAAACAAACACGCCCCTACACCAATAGAATTTGGTGCTTCTTTTGATAGACCCGCCCCTCACATACGGAACCCAGACAACGATGTCTGTTTTTCAAAAATCATGCACCCCGCCTTTAAAGTACTAATATAAACTTTTTAGGTGCAAATTTGTACTTTTTGAAAGGTTCCAGTGACCACATTTTTAAGAATTTTTATAATATTTTTTATTTATTCAAGTAAAACTCATTTAAGAAGTTAAATCATAATTTTTGTTCTCTATTCCATACAAGCAAATGACTTGGAAATGGAATAAGAATGTGGGACCCAAAATTGACCTGAAATTTAGATCTTGAACCATGTAAAATGCTATACCTTTGATGAAGTTAAACACTCATTAATGGTTCTCAATCAAGCACTTTAACACTGTCACACACATTTATGTAGATTTAAACTGGCACTTTAGAGCAAACAGAGCAGAAATCGTAACACCATTTATTCTTAAAAGTTTTGTACCTCCATAAGCCGCGGTGAGTTTAGGGATAAAGTAAATGTAAGGAATCGAGCACTTGTATTTTACACATTGCATAAGATGTGTTGAAAGGCCATTTAGACACAAGCATAGCCAGAAGGTGAGAGCCTTTTGGGATTAGGTGGTGTGTATCCCACTAAAAGCCTTTCACACCTATCATTCAGACAGATTTCTCCTTAAAAGCGATCCCTACGGTAAGGACCACGACCGGCATGCACAATGCGGCTTGTGTTGAGCTGACACCGGATTAGATTCATGTCGACATTATACCGATAGCACTATTCATGTGGCAAATATCCAAGATGAAATTGCTATTCAGAGAGTTTGCCCAGAGGCCACGTTTTCTCCCAGAATCCGAGACTTGTTGGGACTGATCAAGAAGCATTTTTGTTAACACGTCTTCCTCTCTGTGCCTGAAATGCCAAACAGCTCCCGAAACATAACTCTTTCTTAGAAACGCAGCGTGCGCATTGCCTCGGGTCTGAGTTGCTTCATAACTACATCATCTTCCATCATCCTTCAGCTACCTTGTTTGTAAACAACGCTGTATGAGCGGGCGGAGACTAACTTGCGGTTATTTACGAGGCCTGGATGATCAGAAAGATAATTTAGGACGGATGAGGGAAGGCGGGTAACACGGAAACTAAAGCTTACATATGTCAGTTTTGTGACTTGATTAGGACTGTCAGTGCTCATAATAGCAAGCCAAACAGGAAATATATGATGAATATATAATTTATGCATACATATGCAGAGGCCCCAACAAGATTTTGGACATTTAAAGGCTAATTTATACTATGAAAAAGCCAAACTTTATTTCCTGAACAAATTAAATCATCCTATAGAGCAAGACTGAGTTTGTTGCATGTAAAGATTTTCC
Organism: Paramisgurnus dabryanus; assembly: GCF_030506205.2. Taxonomy (NCBI): domain Eukaryota; kingdom Metazoa; phylum Chordata; class Actinopteri; order Cypriniformes; family Cobitidae; genus Paramisgurnus; species Paramisgurnus dabryanus. The sequence goes on from NC_133340.1 coordinate 30,786,568, forward strand.
AAAATTTTAAATCTTTGTCTGGCCACGTTGCCGTTTTAAAGTTTGTGTTGAGCAGTCCCATGATTAAAAAAATGCAGAGATTTATTTAATGTCTTAATTATTTATCCAAGACATCAGTGAGATTAAAAGGAGAGCGATTGGAAACGTTTGCTTCAGTCTCAGATATTTCTCTAGAGAAGATACCCAGACGTCTCCCAAACGTCTCCATTTAAGTTTTAGAAGAGATCTTAAAGGGATAGTTTGGCCAAAAATGATATTAAACCCATGATTTACTCACCCCCAAGCTGTCCGAGTTGCATATTTCCATTGTTTTTCAGACAAACACATTTTCGGATATTTAAGAAAATGTTTTAGATCTTTCCGTTGATTAAATGTAATGTTACGGGGTCCACGACTTTCAAGTCCAAAAAAAGTGCGTCCATCCTTCACAAATTAAATCCAAACGGCTCCAGGATGATAAACAAAGGTCTTCTGAGGGTTATCCGCACGGTGTTGTTGTAGAAATATCCATATTTAAAACTTTATTAACTTATTTAATTTAATTTGTGAAAGATGGACGCACTTTTTTTAGACTTGAAGGTCGTGGACCCCATAACATTACATTCAATCTACTGAAAGATCTAAAATATTTTCTAAAATATCCGAAAATGTGTTTGTCTGAAAAACGATGGACATATGCAACTCGGACAGCTTGGACATTATTATTCCCTTTAATAATGTCACAACCTGAACTCCGATTTGCCAAGTCTGCAATCAAAAGTTATTATTATTGAAGACATATCTCATTTATTTTACCCAAATCCAGATTTTTACCTAAAAAAAAATCCACAATAGTTTTACAGATTTTAACAATTTGATTCTATTTTTATTTCTCTTGAGCAATTTTAAGAGAAACATCTCAGACTAATTTGATTTTTAAATAAAACACAACTTAGTACTGAGCAATAAATCAGATGAATGTCCTCATAGAGACAATAAATGACAACCAGAAAATGTCCAAACAATGCCACTTGGCTTGTTATTTTTATCAAATGATATTTTAAGTGTCCTGGGTGTCCGAATATTTTAGTCTTTTACATACAGATATATATAGCTCAGGTCTTCTGGGGCAAATTTCCTCAGGGATAACGTGACACTCGATCAACCTTTTCAAATGTCATTCTGGATTATAATATCCACAAAGCACAAGATGTTGATATGAGATTTAGTGGGTTGGGTTCTCTTGATTCTTCACACCTGGGAAATGTGCAGTTAATTAAAGGAGATGTTTGTTTTCGAGTCTGCGAGCTGAATATTAAATCTAAAGCAATGGTGCGGTTAAATATTAACATCATCTCAGACTCTCGGATGAATAACACACCAAAGGAAATGTAAAATTGTGAATCGGACCATTGGTGCTCTTTAAAAGATCCTAATATGTGCCATTTAGGTACAAATATGTACACATTTGTACCTTGGAGGTACTAATATGAACTCTATGGGCCCTATTTTAACAATCTAAGCGCATTGTCTAAAGCGCACGGCACACGGTCTAAACGGGCGTGTCCGATTCACTTTTGCTAATTTATTGACAGGAAAATAGTTTATGCGCCAAGCGCACAGCCTAAAAGGGTTGTTCATATTCTCCTAATGAGTAATGGGTGTGTTTTGGGCGTAACGTGCAATAAACCAATGAGAGACTCAGCTCTCATCCCCTTTAAAAGCCAGTTGTGCCTGGCACCATGCCTAGTCCCTATTTAGAAAGCGGAATTTTTAAATGAAAAACTAAGCGGACGAAGAAGACCACCAGTTTAAGAATAATGTTAAAAAATTGTGTTGTTTTCATTTTTATTGAAATTGATTTTTTTTTATTTAAACCTTTAAAAAGCCGTTTTCTTTCACTTATAGAAGTAAAAATAACAGACTTTTAATTGCTGTAAATGTATTGATATCCTACATAATCTTTTTAATCTCATAAAATAATTAGCAAATATGCAAGAAAAGGTTTGTACTCTAAAAATATAAAACAAGAGATAAAGAATTTACAAACGTGCGGAGAGCCGAAGCGTTTCAGCACTCGGACAGCGCCATGGGTTTTCTAAAAAGCATTACTTAAAAATGTTTCTTATCTCACCATATCCACAGGTACCGAGTAATCATACACAATAAATCCATGGGGTGGCATTTAAAAATAGATGCATTTTTAAAAGCAAAGCATTTATTTACTTACCAGGCTACAGGAGAAGCAGCTCTTTTACGCCTTCTAACATCTCATAATCGGTCCTCATTTATGTCCAAGAGACTCAATAATAATCTTTACATTTTAATCCTTTAATTTTTCATATTTAAAAGCGATTTTGTGCTGCTGCGCATCCATGTGTGTGATAACCCTTGTTGTCGTCCCGTTTATAGGCGCATATTACTAACGCGATCATTAAATAACGAAAACACTATTGTGACATCGACTTTTGACCAGGTTTTTGTTGGTCAATGGCGTAGTCTATTTTAGTTGCCTCAAATAGCAACGCACCAACAACGCGCCTGAACACACCTGGCAAAATTGGGCGCAAATGCATTTCCTATTTAAACAACGTGACGCTAAACATGAAAATGATAATTGCGCAGGGTGGAAACTAGCAAAAGACACTTGATTCGCGCATTGCGCTGCATTGTGCCGGGTTTATGATAGAGCCCTAAAGGTGCAACGGTGTACTTTTTGAAATGGTAACACCCCAGTGACAGCTAGGGACCATTGTGACCATTTTTCTGACAGTGTATAGGTAGACAATATAGATTTATAAATGTGTCATCAAACATTTAAAAAAAAATTGGGTTATTTTTAACCCAGCGTTGGGTCAAACTGGTAAGACTGCTTGGTTGTTTCAACTCAAAATGCTGGGTTGTTTTAACCCATTATTGGTTCAAATATAAGTCACTTTTTGACCCAATGCTGGGTTGAAAATGTAATTATAGTTGGCTCAGATGGTAAAGCATGGCCCTAGCAACACAGGTTTGATTTCTGAGTACGCTGTATGTCGTTCTGGATAAAAGCATATGCACATCTAAAGAGCACATTTTCTTCTGTCCCGAGTTATTATTTATTTTACCAGTTGGTGCACATAAAAGCTGAAAAATATTATTTGCTCTTTTGGGTTCATTAGATATTGCTGTTGCAATATGCAGCCTAGAGGTCTGCGGGAGGTAATTCGCTTAAAAGAGTTACATGAGGTTGGAGTTTGCTTTTGACGACCATGAAATATTAATCAATGCAAGAGCAGATTTATTTACAAAGTTATTTTTCCTTTTAGAGAAGCAATATTGAAGTTTGTTAAAGCAATGTTGAAATAGCAACCCTATAAAAACACCAATATCAGAGATTTTCCTGATGCATTTAAAGTTGCCTGGATTCATTTATTCTTATGATTTAATCTCTGATACTATTCATTTACATTTTTGCATCTAGCAGACGCTTTATCTAATGTTTTGATCAGTATGTGTGTTCCCTGGGATCAAACCCATGACCCATGGCAATGCTCTACCAATTGAACTACAAGAAGGCTATGTTTGTTTGGTATTTATCTGTATAAGCGTGCATTTGCACCTTTTAAACTCTCTGCAAGCCCTTGAACTCCAATAAAGTCAATTGCATTGTTGCAGGAGCGAACTGCAAAATCATTGCATGACGTAAAGTGGAGTTGCGCCAAATCCAACCCACGTTTCCTTTTTGTTTACGCTCCGTACTACTCTAGTGCTCGCTGTTCTGTGTTTCTGACAGGTCAATTTGTCACATTTACCCCAAAGTCAGAGTTCCAGTCCTCCTCGCGTACCTCCAAAACACATTCCAGTGGTACTTTGCATTGCAGCCGAATTACAAGCTATGTTTCTTTTCCGTGACCATCTGTGCTGTTTCCTAATGAGCCCAAACCTCACGTTGGACATCAATCACAATTAAACTCTGATGGTTCCAAATCACCTACGGTCTGGATTGGGATTCGTCGGTACGTTCCAACATCCTGCTAGTATGAGAGATTGTTAATTTTTTGCTCAGTTAAAGATACGGGGTCTGGATTAACCCCCGCTGAACACAGCTCGTGGCTGCAAACCAGCAGGCGCATTAGGAGCCAAACAAGGAGAGCTTGTCTGAATGCCAGTGCGACGTCTTAAACCGAGCTGCAGACACAGTTCATTCTTTTAATACGTTTTACGAGAAATTTTACTTATTGGCGAAGCAAGGCCAGAAAGGTTGAGCAAAACGCGAGGCACCGATTCCTAGATCCCGCTCTGTTTACATTGTAAAAGGAGGCACTTAAACGGAGATTAGGTCTGTTTATGTAACGAGTAAACACTGTTGATTTATTATTTGGTTTAGGGGGGCATGTGTGCTCTCTGCTATTAGGACACACGGACAATTTAATCAGAACCTATTAACAAGATGAATATGATGGTTTTAGCAACGAACTCGTTGAGTGGAAAAGGAAATGAGTTATTTCTGTCAATCTTATAGGGATTGTTTAATTGATCGAATGAATGGGATGAAGCACATGTGAGTGTGTTCATTCCTCCGTTCGAGAAGCGTAAAGCTACAGGCCGGTGTTACAGGATGTTTTTACAGCGAAGTATTTAAACTAATCCAGACTGGATTTCATTCCAAGGATCGTGATTTAGTCATTTTTAACGATGGCTACTTCACTTCAGCTAGACGGGTGGCAACATTTTAGGAGCTGTTCGGCTGTCTAAACAAATATAAAATGACCAAATCAGATCATAAAATGTGGGGTCTGAAAGTCTGGGGAAGTTTAAAGCATTTGCATTGATCATCATGTTAACTCACATATAGTCACTGTGAAGCCAGGAAAAAGATTGCAGCGATTAGCAATTAGCAACATGCCCCAAATTTCGACAATCCAATCGATTCTCGATGGACGAAATCAAGTGTAGCTCTAAATTTTTTTATGTTTACTTAGATATACGTCACTGCAAGGAAAAGAAGACAATCACTACTTCCATTTCATGGTGACTTTAACTTACAAAACGACTTTTCTCTACTTCCTGTCACAAGGAAGGGCACGAGGGCGGGGCTATCAGAGATTTGTTTCTGCCCGGGAAAAGATCGCAGCGATTTGAAATAAGCAGTTAGCAACATTGCTGAACTTTTAACGATCCAATTGATTCTTGATAGACAAGTCCCGCCCTACATTTTTTTATGTTTACTCGAATATACGTCACGGCAGGGAAAAGAAGGCAATCGCTATTTCCGTTTCATGGCGACTTTAACTTAACTTTTCTTCACTTCCTGTCACAAGGAAAGGCACGAGGGCGGGGCTATCAGAGATTTGTTTCTGCCCGGGAAAAGATCGCAGTGATTAGCAGTTAGCAACATGGCCAAACTTTTAACGATCCAATTGATTCTTGATAGACAAAATCAAATCCCGCCCTACATTTTTTATGTTTATTCGAATATACGGCAGGGAAAAATGATAATCACTACTTCCGTTTTGTGGCAACTTTAATTTACGAAATTACTTTCTTCACTTCCTGTCACAAGAAATGGCACGAGGGCAGGGCAATCAGAGATTTGCTTCTGTCCGGTAAAAGATCCCAGCGATTACCAATTAGCAAACATGGCCAAACTTTCAACCATCCAATCAATTCTCAATGGATGAAATCAAGTCCAGCCCTAATTTTTTTTATGTTTCACTCTGATATACTTCAAGGTAGGGAAAAGATGATAATCGCTACTTCCCTTTCATAGCGACTTTAACTTATGAAATTACTTTTCTTCACTTCCTGTTTCATAGCGACTTTAACTTACGAATTTCCTTTTTTCACTTCCTGTTTCATAGCGACTTTAACTTATGAAATTACTTTTCTTCACTTCCTGTTTCATAGCGACTTTAACTTACGAAATTACCTTTCTTCACTTCCTGTTTCATAGCGACTTTAACTTACGAAATTACTTTTCTTCACTTCCTGTTTCTCAGCGACTTTAACTTATGAAATTACTTTTCTTCACTTCCTGTTTCATGGCGACTTTAACTTATGAAATTACTTTTCTTCACTTCCTGTTTCATGGCAACTTTATCTTACGAAATGACTTTTCTTCACTTCCTGTCATTAGGAATGGCATGAGGGCGTGGTCAGGGAAAAGATTGCAGCGATTAGCAATTAGCAACATGGCCCAACTTTCAACGATTCTTGATGGACAAAATCAAGTCCCGCCTATATTTTTACGTTTACTCGGAAATACATCATGGCAGGGAAAAGAAAACAATCACTCCTTACATTTCATAGTGACTTTAACTTACGAAATGACTTTCTTCACTTCCTGTCACAAGAAATGGCACAAGGGGGGGGCCTATCTGAGATTTATTTCTGTTATCATCCCAGCTGGCATTCAAATCTGCCTCCATTTTGTTAGCAACGTCTAGCTTTCAATGATCCAATCAGTTCTTAAAGAAACGAAATCAAGTCCAGACCTTATTTTTTTTTACGTTTACTCGGATATACTTTAAGGCAGGGAAAAGAAGACAATCACTACTTCCGTTTCATGGCGAAATTATCTTACGAAACAACTTCTCTTCACTTCCTGTCATGAGGAATGACTGGCATTCAGATCTTCGTTCATTTTGTTAGCCACGCCCAGCTTCTAACGATCCAATCAGTTCTCAATGGACGAAATCAAAGTCTCACCCTAATATTTTTTTTCAGAAGCCATTTTACTCGGATATAAGTCATGATACAGAAAAGAAGGTAATCGCTACTTCCGTTTAATGGTGACTTTTAAGCTGTGATCCAAAAACAAAGCATTTTGGGGTTAAATATTATCAAAATTATCATCAAGTATACATAAACATCAGTGTTGAAATCATTACTGAAAACCAAACCTTACTTTCCTTACATTACCCCGGTTCATAATGGTAAGCTTGTAATCATGATTTATAATTTGAGCTGTCGAATACGTTTTGACGGGTAATGTCCGTTTTTTCTTGATTTGAAGTCCAATTTTATGTTTCAAGCTAAGATAGCGACTGAGAGGCGAACATTAAGGTCAGATGAAATTTTGTAAATCTTTTACATTTTTGACTTTTCACTGAAATTGATATTCCAATAAAATCATTTGTAAGTGCAAAATCAGGAAAAAAAGGCATAATAGAAACATATTTCAAACTTGGCCCAGACTTTTGGACAACTCCCAAGTTTTAAACTGCACAAAATGTTTCAGCCCTTAAAAGTCTCATTCTTCTTCGGTTGTGGCGTTTGGTATCAGTTTGTTTACCTCCTTGAGTCGGTTCGTTGATTTTTTTGTATTTGCGAAAATGTGTATATGTGTGTGTGTGTTGCATGTTGAGCGGTCCATCTGGAAAAGTGCTCATTGCGGAAGCATAGTTTTAGGGGACGGGATTGTTATTTATTTCGTTTTCTGGAGGAAGACGCTCTTGCCAAGTATCCATTTCTTTGTCCCAGATGACTGCCGGAGAAAAGGATATAAAAACAGGAACCGCAAAATTTGTGTAATGGTTTTCATCTGAACCTAAAACCCTCCGCTGTGTGTTGTGTGAGAGCAAAACAGTGTGTGTGTGTTTGGGGGTCTGAAAGGGGACACAAACTCACTACTCACTATCTTGGGACCCGAGGGTTATTTCATGACAGAATATTAAGAATATGCGTGAAATAACTCAGTAAATCATTTTTTTTACTACTGTGTCACGGCTAAAATAGTCTGTTGCCGTTTTGATAAGTGGAAGATAAAGTCAGTGGCAACGAATAACTATAAAAATGATTTAAAACCGCTGTTTACGAAACCTTTTCTTTGCATGGCTAAAAGCAAATGCGCTGCAATAAGTTTTGTTGCTGTTTGTGTCTGTGATTTAATGGTCTCTTAAACAGAAGTACATTGTTTTGTTATTAATTTTATGAGAGTATCGTGTTGTTACGCCGCTATGTTTATGAAAGCCTCAGCAAAATGCATATTTTTCCCTATGTTTTTGAATACCTGGCCTACATTGAGTTTATGGGTCATTATTGCCAAGGCTAACAATTACTTTTAAAATGAATAGACTCACAGTTTTTACCTGGTAGGTGATAAAAACCCACAAATGTGACACAAATAATGCAGGCCATAAGTTTGATGCTTCTTAAATCACTATTCAGTTTTATCTCACTTTTGTAAGTTTTGGATGAAAGTATGGATGAACATACTGATAAAAAAAATGTATACCTTCACTGTAAATTGTTTTTATTAATTTAACTTTAAAATATTAGTTGACACAACTTTTTTTGTGTTAACTAATAACAAATATTGGTCACACTTTATTTTACGGTATCACTGTTACAGTGTAATTATACATTTAAGTACCAAGTAATAATCATTAATAACATGTACTTACTATAGGGTTGGGGTTAGGATTAGGGTTTGGTTTAGGGTTAGTTGCATGTAATTATGCATAATTAACTGTTATTACTATAATAATTACATGTAACATGTGTAACAAAGACACCGTAAAATAAAGTATTACCCAAATATTTTTACAATGTTGTAATGCACTGCAAGTTGCTTTGTATAAAAGCGTCTGAAAAAATGTATAAATGCCTAAACGTATGAAGAATAGCATTTAGCACTAAAAATAATAATACTTCAGACCTTACATGTATCTATCAGTTAAAGTTGAACTTATGAAACATAATTGAAGTGATACTGTTCAGCCAAACCCTTTGTATAATTGTCTTTCCAAGCGTGGCATTCAAATTGGTGACCTTCCTATCAAAGCTCAGGCCAGAATAATGCTAATGTTATTTGCAAGCAAATCAAGGTCAAAGATTTCATTACTTTCGGTCTGGCATTCATCCTCCAAAGTGCAAGAACTGCTAAACGATGCCAGGCAAAACCCGTGCAACTCGCCCCCGGGCTCCGAAAGAGACGTTTTCTTATACAAGGCCCAAACTTCCTCTGAGATCTGGCCGAGCTAGCATAATGATTGTGCATTACCTGCTTTAATTGGCCTAACTGGCTCCAGAGTCAACTATTGTGGTTTTAAAATGGCCCCCTTTCCCCCGTCCCCTCGCTGCATTATCAAAGAATTTGGTGCACGTTATAAAATGCCTAATTACAGGGCCCTGTGTATTTCCTTCCGATGCCTAGAGCTCACCAGGGGTCATTATTGCATGGCTCCATGCTCATATGTTCATCATTTTGTTTGCGTTTTTGCCTTCTTTTCCCCCCTAACACCCACTCTCCATCCTTGCGGTTCACTCCGACACACAAACAAACGGATATACGGTTTCTCTGCCTTTTCAGCGCGTATATAATTGTACTTAAACAACATCAACGCTGACGTTTCTCTGATTATCTGTCAAATATATGGAGATGTTACCAACTGTGACTAACATGTGTTTCTGTGCACAGATTGACACATTGTGGTTTGTGGTTTTGTTTCGACATGAAGTATGGCAGCAAGTTGGTAAAGTGTGTTTAGGTTGCGAAGATTTCTGAAAAGTGAAACCAGTTTGAACTTTTTTCTGATGAAAATGTATTTGATGTAGTTATGATGTTTGTTTGCCAAGATGTTGCTATGCAAGGGAGTTCCGGGTGGTTGCTAGGATGTTGCTAGGGGCTTGCTCCAAAATTGCCCCCTATACCGTTAAAATTTGAGGAAAAATCTATTTTTAGTGGTGTCTGAAATCATAGTGGACATTATTGAGAATTGTACAACCGATGTGGACACAAAGCTAGCCACTACTCGTCCACTGATGCTCGCGTCCTGGAGAGGTGGGCCTTGGCACGATTAACCAAACGGCGCCCGGGCACGGTACAGAGCGATCACACTAATCAAACTAACCAGGCTTTGGGGGTCAAATGCGCTCGGGTGTGGTTTGTTTGGGATAATGTGAATGTCCCCTTAATGTCTGAACTGTGGTTAAACAGAGGTGACAATAGAGCTTATCTGGCAGAAGGAGAGCGAACACGACACCAGGGAACAAAAACGTCAAGCAACTTTATTAAGTCCACAAAATCATGTCACATTTAGCTCGTAAGCTGAACTGTCCGCATGTACTTTGTCCTTTGCTTCTTTTTATCTTTACAAACCTGGATAAGCTTTTGTTTGGGGGGGGGGGCAGAGGGGGCTGAACAGCCAAAAGAAGGGTGAAAAAGCTGTTCCTTGTAGAAACTGGGAATGCATTACATTTTGCAAGCTAATAAAAATCAGTGAGCCAAGTGCTTTTTGCATTCTTGTTTGCCTGATTTTCTGTATTTTTGGGCAAATCTTACAAAGACAAGTCAAATTTGATGTTATGTGCAAAATAAGAAGTTTTGAATAAAAAGAAAACATTTTGGGGACCATGCATGTTTTTGCATGTACAATATGTATTTTAACATTTTAAATAATGCATTATTATTTAGGTACAAACTGGGAATGCAATACATTTTGCAAGCTAATGTAAAATCAGTGAGCCAAGTGCTTTTTGTGCATTCTTGTTTGCCTGATTTTCTCTATTATTGGGAAAATCTCACATAGAAAGGTCAAATTTGATGTTTTGTGCAAAATAAGAAGTTTTGAATAAAAAGAAAGCATTTTGGGGACCAATATACATTTTTTGCATGTACAATATGTCTTTTCCATTTTAAATAATGCATTATGATTTAGGTAGAAACTGGGAATGCATTACATTTTGCAAGCAAATGGAAATCTGTGAGCCAAGTGCTTTTTTGCATTCTTGTTTGGCTGATTTTCTCTATTATTGGGAAAATCTCACATAGAAAAGTCAAATTTGATGTTATGTGCAAAAAAAAAAAACATTTTGGGGACCAATATACATTTTTTGCATGTACAATATTCTTTTACGTTTTAAATAATGCATAATTGTTTGGTTGCAGTAATGAAAGAGAACTTTATTCGCATTAAAAGAATGATTTAAGTGCTCAAATGTCACAAAAATAATGTCAATGCAAAATGCAGTGTTTGTATCAAAAATACATTTCTTATTTTTTCTCAAGGATTTGGCCTAAAAGCGTCATTTAAATGTCAATAATGCCCATTATTAGTTATGTGTCTTGTTCCAATAGACCTTTTCCTGGATCCTCCTCCAGCCCCCTTGTCCAATTTCCTCATGGCCCGTTCATTGATGCTGTGTGACCGGGGGAATCTGCAGCAATAGGAGACCCCCAGACCAAGCACAAAGCCCCTGTCAGTTACCTTTTCACCTCTGGCTGGTGAAAAGGAGGCCCTGAACAATAGGCTCCTCTCAGCTGGAGATGGTGAAGTCTCATGGGTTTGGGAACTCGCTCACTCTCTCCTCGTTTCCTCTGTGACTCCCCGTGTTCAATTGAGGCCACCTCGAGGTGCATTTGTTCACTCCCCCTTCTGATAACATTGAAGGTTTGGCCCTTATTGCCTTGTGGCCTGCTAGAGAGACAGACAGACAATGTGTTGGGGGGAATCTCCTGTGGGAGGACTTCCTATTAGCCCACAATGGTCCATACATTATAAAGTGTCTTTGTATGGAGGCTATTTCCATGCTAAGTAAACTTGTTGTATTGGTGTGTCTTTTATCTACTAGAAATCCAACTGGATTGGATTTAACCGCTGTTTTTAACTTGAATAAATGAAATGCCTTGTAATCCTTTATACTATTGTGTATGGACATGCATAAATATAATTTTAAAAGGTCTTTATTTTAATCTATATTACACTTTATATGAGTTATATGTGTTTGCATTATAGATTTGACTGTGCAATCTGTGTTGTTGATATTGTTGCAAACGTAATAATTGTATGTGCTTGTCTGGTTAAAATTTATGTCTGGTGATTATTGAAAATATAAAGAGTTTACCAATACCAGTTTAAAACTAATAATACTGCAGGACAACTGCTATTTCTTTATTTTGCCACTAGGGGGCGGTAATAGACATTTTTTGTTCAAACTATATTTTCAGCAAAACATTTTGCTTTGTTATTATTATTGTTGCAATTTTTGTCATTTAAATTATTTTTCAGTTTCAGGTATTTCTCTCAACTGTAAGAATTAGGTGGAACTGCATATTAAAGGTTTTTTTTTTTTTTAAGAAAATACTATAAAACTTATAGTGTGCAAACTGTCTCAAATTCACAACACTACAACTTAAAAGTCTTGTAATGAAAAAAGACGAAAGTGTGTTAAAATCATAAATGTTCTGCAGAGGTTGAGCAACAGCTCTTCTGCACAATGTTTAGACTGTGAAAGTTTGAGGCAGTGCTCTGTGGTGATTCATTTGAACCGATTCGCTATAAAGATTCATTCAAAGCAATTCGCTGACTGTAATGACTGACTTGGAGAATAAAAAAAAAACTGTGAGATGGAAACAATATTTTTACTCTTAATAATATGAAAAAATATGATTACTGTTGGAAACGATTCTGAAATTATTAAACACCACAATGTATGACGCAATCTGTATTTCATATAAAATGCCATCTTTATTAACAAACAAGATTGCAAATCACAGACGCGGTGCCTGTGAATACTTTTTTTTACTTTGAGAAAAATTTGAACCGGTTCAATGATCGTGTCCGAATGAACCGATTCAGATTCGAATTCTAAATGCTGGTGTTCTGAGACACACACACACAAACACGGGGAGTGAATGTTGGGTCCTGTAGAGCCAATGAGCTGGGACCGGATACGATATATCCTCTGGGACAACAGCTACTCTGTTCACCCCCTTCACTTCCACATGACGCCATTTACAGCATAAACCCGACCTCCTCCTCTCCGGAAAGACGAAAAAAACACGAGCAGAGAAACTTGAAAGCGCCACAGTGTGCCATGCAGCCAAACATTGAGCTCGCGCGCCGCAACGCTTCTTCTTGAGAAACTATACTTTTGACGAACTTTTTCATTTTTGGCTTCATAAACTCCACTCTTCCAGTTATTTGGAACTTATTTTTGTGTTTCCCCGATATATCGACAGAAGTTTGGCGCTGTGCACGCGCTCCGCTTGGAATAAAATCCCAACGTTCATTTCGCGAGAAGGACGCGCGATTGCGATTATCGGAATTTTTGTGAATGAATCTCCCATGAACTGAGGACATACCAAAAAGAGAAATTCCTACTAGTAGGATATACTCTTCACGACACAGGGGGTTGAGGTGGTGAGATCACGGTAAGTGTCCTGAATTTGTTTTTGCAATGCATAGTTACACACATTGTATTTTATTGCGTATCGTGCGTGTGGTCGCGCGGAGTTTTCCGCGTTCCCTGCGACTTTTTCCAGGACTCGTGCGTCGCGCCATACGCGCAGCTGTGCAAATAGTTGCCATACGGATCTGCACACGCACTTTAAGTTTTGTTTAAAGTTCAAAGACATTGAACGTGTAATTTTCAACCTTATATTAATTATTAAAAGCGACACGCTTAACGTTTTAATAAAAACTTGATCTGGTGCTGCAAAGAAAAGTGTATATATGTTTTGCATGCAAGCTCAGAGTATGTTATAAAGTTAGTATGCATGCTCATAAACCAGATCGGGGCTTAAATAGCAGCTAAGAGATAAACAGATGTTTAACAGACATTTTGTTGATGGGGCCTCTCTGTGGAAATTGAGATTGTGTATTGATATGGTAATTCGGGCTTGTGTTATTTAGATTAAACTCGACTGGTGCCGAGGGTCCCGGCTGGGATGTACGGTTGCGTGCCCCCCTAGCCCCCAATCCCCGTGACACATGTGGATATTTTATTTTTCTATATGTACGTATTTGTCAAAGCTCCGCCTCCCATTGACAACGTCATCATGAATTTGTGCGCGTCAAGTTTTTTCAGCGTATGCCATCGCTAATTTATTTAATATTTTACATTTTCTACGAATTTTAGCGTTTTAACCCAAATTTGAGGATAAGATAATTTATTACGGAGTATTAAAGAACATGTCAGCTTTTATGCTTAGCTAAGCTTCTCTTATTATTCACGTAAAAAAAAAAAGGTCTATGTCGTTTTCACTTGCAAATTTTCATTTACGCGAAGTTTTTATATTGGTACTTCCAGTTGCTTAAATGGCTTATCAATGAAATTGTTTGATTATTTAAAACTAAATCATCATTGGTGTCATAAAACAAAATTAAGTTGCTTTTAATACTTTTATTTTAATACTGCAATGCATCTTTATTTGTGGACTAAATTTAAAAGGTAATAATGTTGTTTATATTAAATGTCGTCAAACCGTAAAGGCTGTTTGATAAAGCTTACACTTTTAGTACTCCAATAATGTATTAAAATTATTTAATATTTAATTCAGTGAAATGTTTTTGCGCAGAGCTTTTATTATGCAAACGTTATCAGGGCAGCTTTGATCGAGTGAGTTTGACACGAAGCAAAATTTTGCAAAACTCACTTGTTGAGCATAACTGAGAAAGATGCTTGTATACGAGAGAGACTGCTTTTGGTGCTGAATAATAAACAGAGAGTTATTAGCAGAGAGATGTTATAACAATGAAGAGATTATTATTTAGGATAATTTATGTACTTTGTAAACTTGATAGCCGCAGGTGCTGAAGGCCAGGCCTATTTTCCGAGGTGGAGCGTAGTTAGTAGATTTGCATGAGAGAGCTTGCCATCTGTATTTTCTATTTTCCTAGCTCATAGGATTTACATATGGTTAATTTATGGGATTTAACTTCCCTGTACGCTCTCGTTTAACTGTCTGCCTTGCCCACAGGACTTCAGATGTGTTCAATGCCAGCCAGAGGGTTCCCACTTCAGAGTAAAGATGGAGACAAGAGCTCAAAATGGTGGCAGCGGCTCTTCTGGTATCCTGCGAGCTTTGCGTGACACCGGCAGACCCCAGACAGGGGACTCTGAGCCCCCGGAGGGTCAGGTGCTCTCCCTGGACCAGATCAGGACCATCCGGGGCAGCAATGAGTACACGGAGGGCCCGACGGTGGCGCCCCGACCGCCTGCCTCCCAGCAGAAAACTGACTCGCAACCTTCCAGCCCGACTTTAACCACCTCCGGTGAGCACAGAGACTCACTGAGGACCCAACAAGCCGGGCAGCCGTCTCCTCAACAGCCCGCTCGGACGCCAAGGAGCGGCATAAACCGATCCATCAGTGCCACCAGCGAGGGTTCGCACAGTACAGCCAGGACCAGCACGGGGAGCACCTCGTCCGAGCAAAGACTTCTGGGAAACGCGCCAGGGACGGGCGATCAGATCGTCAGGGTGCAACCCAAGCGTTCGGAACTGAAACAGGAGGAGCTGAAGCCCCTTACGGTGGTCCCAGCCAAGGCTGGCGACGGCAAGCACTCCAATCGCTGCGAGGACTGCGGCCGGTGCAAGTGCGGAGAATGCACCTGCCCCCGGACCCTGCCGTCCTGTTGGATGTGCGGCCGCAGATGCCTTTGCTCGGCGACCACGGCAATGGACTACGTAACTTGCGTGTGTTGCGTCAAAGGCCTGTTCTACCACTGCTCCAACGACGATGAGGATATGTGCACGGACAAGCCTTTCTCTTGCAGCCAGTCGCATTGCTGCATCCGGTGGTCGGCCATAAGCGTCTTAGCTCTTTTTCTGCCCTGCCTGCTCTGCTACCTCCCAGTTAAGGGTTGCGTGGCAATGTGCCAGGCATGCTATGACTGCACCAATCGGCCCGGGTGCCGCTGCCATAACAAAAAAGTTGACACAAAGTAGGCTCGGTTCCAGGAGTAGCACTGGGAAGCGGGACTATCTCGAATTACCTGCAGCCAGAGGGATGCAAACATTTGCGAGTCGTTGCAGTTATGGCACCGTCGACCAAAAGGTGACATTGGGTTGGCAAAAACTGGTTTGAAGTGGTTTGTTTGTTTGTCATTATTTTGCTTTATCTCTCTCACACTCTTTACAAGGGGGAAAATGTTTGTTTCGGCGACTTTCCTCTGTTCTTTGTTTTGTTTTGTTTTTAAACTGAAGTCCAGAATGTTAGCCCTATTGACATTCAGTAATATGACTGATATAAAGGTGACAGACTCCCTTAACTAACTGTTTGTGAATAGTATCTGCAAAGTATGTAAATTAGCAAATGAGCTCTTTTTCTCTGAGAGATTTTATTTTTGTACATATAATATTTCAACTGTGAAAAGCATTGTGCCAAACCTTAGGCACCTTGACAGATCCATATATATGATGCATATATAAAACTTGTATAGTGCCGTACATTCGTTTCGAATGTATATCAATCACTTTTTATTGATATTTCGCCTTATAGAAGTGAAACCTTACATGAATTATCCCTATAGCTATACCTGTAAATTGTACAGTGACCCTAAGAAAACTTTATTTTCTAATTTCAACACATTGTTTAGTGTAAAAAAATATTTATTTGAAGTTTTATTATTTTATAAAGTAATATTTATTTTGAGAGGCATCTTTATAGGCATCACCCCAAACTTTGAGATGAATAAACCCTTCCTCTGTTGTTGCTGCAAAAAAATAAAAAATGGGTGACAGGGGTGTCGAATCAGATGCATATGTTCACTATAAAATAGTAAATATATTAACGTTTTGAAATTAAACAATGCGTTTTCTGTCTTCTTTTCTGGCCCGCTGTTGACCTTGTTTTTAACATCTGAGCACAAAGAGCCATTTTAGAAGGTCTGCTGTTTTTCAATCGCCTTTGTTTACCAATGGATCTTCTGTCAGTGCTGCGTATCGCTTTGTGTTTATGATCCCGATGACGGTTTCGAGGTCATCCCAAATAAAAAGTGTTGAAAGCGATAGCATACAAATCGACAAACTAGCTGAATGCAATTTCGAGCATTATGAATAGTCGTGGTTGTGCAGTTTGTGTATTTTAGTAAACAAGAAGCGAGTCTACAGTTACAAAAGAGTAAATGTCTATGGAAAATGGGGCCTTTGGATATCAAAAAAGACCATTGATGAGAGAAAGCACAGTTCAGATTACCTTTGATTAATAGAAATACTCATAATAATAGTTATGCACAGTTCGTGTCTGATAAAACTACCCAAACAAAGTGATCCCGTCCCTTATAAAGAAGCCCTGATCTTGAGCCAGACCCTCAGGGGTAACTTCCAGCCTCTCCTGCCAGCAGCGGATACTGGCTGCCTTTACTTCCATGGGAAACATCTGGCACTGGTTTAATCATTGAAGTATGCAAACCACTAGTTGACATCAGGAGGATCAGAGATTGTTTCTGTTGGCAAGCCGTTGTTTGCTGCGCGCTCGCTGATCCGCGCTCACGTGTGTTATGGAAACTGCCCTGTGGGAATATTAAAAGTAGATGTGCCGTACGCATGCAGGATACGTCGCCTGTTCAACTTTTGAGGAAGTTTTGGTTTCCTTGATGATTTATGTGGCGTGCAGCTATATCAAGCGTGAACTTCGACCTCAACGAATCGAAATGGCTAATTCGACTGATTAGTGATTGTTAGTGTTACGGTGAGCTCATTGGAATATTATGCAAGAAGTCACGACTTCTCAAAAGGTTCTGTTTTATTTTTATTAAACGTCAAGTGACGACCCAACACGCTACCAAAAATAGTTTGCCTTTAAAATAATTTACATCTGTTCTTTTTTTATCTTGGCATGCCAAATGTGGGTAGTTCTACCAAACCACAGATAAATGTGGTGATAAAATGCAATAGATTTTTATTAAACACTGATCTATATTATGAAAACATTTGCATTCTTGTTATTTGGCTCCTAAACCACATAAGCTGTAAAGTCCCTAAGTGAAATCGGCTTTTATGTCTCTTTCCCCGGTTCACTGTGACATGATACGCACTACTGGCATTTGCACCGTTGGTTCGGCGTGTTGGCACATGTTTGTTATTTTGCTGAGTGTTTGAGTGACAGACAGACAGCGTTAACCCCCCCCCCACAACATATAAATGTGCCCCCTTTCCATTTACGCGGCAAAAGGTGGAAAAACAAAACCGTTCTGATCACTCAAGTGCATCGGGTTTTTTTTGCCCTGTCTCCCATCCATTGTTTTAAGCTGTGAATGGCATGGCAGCGAGGGGGGGTGGTTTGCTCAAGAAAGCCCTGTAAAGGGTTAAAGACATTACTTTAAATGACAATGGGCCAAACAGTTTACCCCCACATTCGAACCCTTGTGTATTCACCATCCTTTCAATGGCCCTAAGTTATTTCTCTGGCTCTTAAGCCTCTTCAACTACCTGCTTGGTATTCTCACAGGGCAGCTTTTGAGTGTGTGCATCTGTGTGTGTGTGTGACAGCACGCACGCGCATGTTTCCTACTTTGCGTGCGAGCGTTTAGCAGCCACTAAATGCGTTGTTATGGGCACAGGCATCACAAAAGCGGGATAAATGGGAAAAATGACACCCTTTTGAAAGTACTGCAATCGCATGCCAAGTTCAAGGGAAATGGAGAAATATAGATTTCTCCAATGAACAGAGAAATGGGTCGCATATAGGCCAGGGAGGGACGACCTCAATAGCCAGACAACAGATGGGACGGAACTTACTTTGTCCCAAAAATTAACACCGGCATTAACTATTCGCCTAAGCCGGAACAGCTAGTTATCGTCAAATAAATGGCTTGGGCCGAGAGGAAGTAGCCTAATTTGTCTTTCGAGGTGTTATGTACACATCTATTGAGTGAACCGGTATTGTTTTTTCCACCTAGAATCTAAATTTAACAACACCAGTGAGCTACACAAGCAACCACAGATGAGGTTACCGTAGTAAAAAAAGCATGTGGTAAAGTGATGTTATTAAACGCTGCAAAAATACACTTGTTGACTCTCACAATTAAATATTTAAAAAGATTTAAACGTATATTTTTGGCACTACAGAATATATGTGGCAATCAGCTGAGCTACAAAAACATAAAAAAAAAAACTAAATAAAGATTACTGTAAAAAAATGCAGCGTGAAGTTAAAACAAATGGTTTTGCAAGTCAATTCAACCTACTATTTTAAGTTTTGACTTGATAGGTTGACATAACTTATAAAAACAAGTTGAATTGTTTAATTTAGTTTGTTAAGTTAAAGTAACATAAAAATATATTTTGATATGATATAATTTTTTATACTGTAGTATCAAGAATATTTTTACAGCCTAATACACAATCAACTAACATAAAACTTAATTTAAAGTATGTTGCATAAGACAGTGGTTCTCAAACTGGGGGCCCTGAGATGGTGCCGGGGGGGCCCAATTTAATGACAATTCATAAAATACATTAATTTATCATACATTTATTAAGGCTACTAATCAACATACATTTAATGTTTTTTATTTATTTAAATTTTATGTTTTTGAATGTTTTATGTCAAACATTTTCTTTGGGGCAGCCATGAATGGGGGGCCACATGCCGAAAAAGTTTCAAACCCATTGGCATAAGATATTAAAAAAGTTTGGTGCATACACACCTCAACAACAACACTCTCTGTTGCTGAAACTTTCAGTATCTAACCTCAAACAAATAATTCCAAATCAGCTCTTTCATTAACAGACCCTCATGGGACGCCCCATCAAGCAAAACCAAGAGACCCTAAAAAAGAGCGAGTGCATTTGTGCAGAGAAAGAGAGTGAGCGAGAGACAGAGAGAGAGGGGGGCAGCAATTGGAAAAGCCCCCAGAGCGTCTCTTTGTTGGTTTTAGCCGGGCCCCGTCGCTCATGCGCTGTTCTGAAGCCCAAATCTATTCAGAGTGCTCATCAAGGCAGAATACTCAACAGGAAGGAAGGAAGCGGCCCATTCTTTATACACCCATTGTCTGACCACCGGGCTTAAGCAATCAAACAGTGATGTGCAGAGAGACAGAGAGGGAGAGAGAGCAGGATGAGGTGCTCGATGGGGGCAGGGAACGAGAAAGAGAGAGGGAGAGAGAGAGAGGCGATGGTCTGCGTTTCATCCTTAAGTTTTTATCTGTTGCTTTGGCAGCAGAGTTCAACTCTGGCAATCCATGCATTGCAAAAGCTGTGAATGAATTAAACTGTTTTATACACAAACATACTTTACGCAAATAACTTAGTAAAAACAAAACATTATTATTATTATTTAGGTTGGTAGGTAACTGTATCCATCTCAAATTGCTCCGCCCTTGGAAGTAGCTGACCTGAACCGTCGACCAAAAGTGTACCTGCATCGCATAATGAATTATGCTTAGACACATGGACCGCAATGATGCGTAAAATCCTTCTTGCATTCTGTTCACATGCTTAAGTGAGCTCAGGAAGCAAGCTGTAAACATGTCAACTTTCACCAACTTGCGCGCCAACATTGTTTTTAAACTGCTGGTCTACCACGATGAGTAAAAAACGCATACGTGTTGGATAATGAATTACGACCTATGTGAATTTCTAGTAACACTTTACAATAAGGTTGCATTTGTTAACATAACTTAAATACTTTAGTAACACTGACTACATTTACATGTACACCAATAATGTGATTTTTCCAATAATCAGAATAAGGACTTGGTATGACTGGAGCTACAGTAACTCCTGTTTACATGCAGTTTTTATTTTCTGATTATTCACACAACACAGATATACCGTCTGCTGTTTTAATTACGTTAAATAACAAACACGTGCTTATTTTTACAAAAACACACGTTCAATTCACTTAGTGCGCTATAGATGTAATTAAAGTGTTTACACGATTAAAAACGCTGTATGCCACCTGTTTTAATACAATTATACTTGCTGCAATTATGAGCCTAATCGCATTATTTTATTCGGAGTATTGTGTTTACATGAGGTAAAGAATAAAAGCAATATTGCCATAATCCCATTATTATCGCATTATGAGGGTGCACGTAAAAATATACTTCTAAATTTTAACATTTGATAATGCATTTTTAAAATCAAAAATTAAATGCACAATGCATTAACAGAAACAATCAACAATAGTAATGTTATTAACATAAATTTAAATTAAAAATTTTTTATTTTTAATGTTAGCTAATGCATTTGTCAGTAAAAGTAAACTTAATGTAATGTGTTACTTTAATTCTAGCTATAAGCATTAGCGTTCATATAGGCGTATTTGACGCATGCTTCAGGCCTTATTGTTAAATGAATTCCAAAATTAGACACTGTGATAAAATCACAAGGTGTAAACAAGCACACAAGTGTGAGCGCTACAGTCTTATGTACATTAGTATTTCCTTTCCCCTTGTAAACTTATATTGTAAAATTGTGCTGCATTCTCTCTCTCTCTCTCTCTCTCTCTCTCTCTCTCTCTCTCTCTCTCTCTCTCTCTCTCTCTCTCTCCCTAAACTCAGGGTACATTCTAAAACTCGTCCTGACATTCCTGCCTGAATGAGCCTTCGGCTTTACTAAAGGCAGGGAAGATTAAGTTTCCGACAGAAAGAGGGATGAAATTCCATAATTGCACGGTCTATTCTCTTCCACCCTTCTCATACACCTTCCCACCCCTTTCTCTTCTCAACAACAAGCACCAAAACTTACATAAAAACCAAGTCACCACAAAAGACAGTAATGCAATCATTGGTTGTTTTTATTTCGATCACAATGGCAGTATATTACAGTATGAAGTATGCATTTACACCCTGTCATTTCAAATCATATCTGCGTGCAAAACAATCTGTGTGGTTATTTTTTCTTGCAAATAATTATTTTATTAAAAGTGAAATCATATAATGAATGATATCAGTGCTTATACATTAATTGTTTTAACCTAGCGTATGGTGAAATAAGCCAAGAGATGTGTATTGAAGAACTGAGGAGGTATTTTTGACTCAACTGCTTAAAACACCTTAGCAACTGCACAGCAACACCCTGGCAACCACAATGGTGGCGTGGACATACACTGTCTGTAAAACGTAAAAAGTTGGATCAAGTTAAAAAACTACTTTTTTCCAAATTTTTCATTTAAAGTGTTTTTTACTTAAACCTATAAGTTGAAACAACTTAATTTCTTTTCGGTGAAGTATTTTTTAAGTTGATCCAACTTTTACGTTTTCTGTTTGATTCTTTGCATATTTACAATATACATATTTTCTTCAAGACCGTACTAGGGTCTTAAGAAGTTTAATTTAAAACAAATCGGCATGCAGGTATATTTGCATGCTCATATACAGGCACAGGATATGGACAAGGCTCTGAGTAAGCAGCAAGAAAGCACCTCGCTTTTTGCGTTTCTGAGAAACTTCAGCTTGTCTGCCATTTCCTGTGGAAACTAACCTCACGATCTGTCCACAGACGAACAAAGACAATGAATAGACCACACATCACACCCATCCACAACTTTAAACATCACCAGTAAGATGAGATCAACGTATCAACTGCATTGCTTCGCAACAAGCGAGTATTTTGGGAGCGAACATAAAGGGGAAATAAGCAATTATAATGCACTTACATTATGCACTTCATTTTGCTTTAATCTGGCTTTCTGGCCGCAGTACATTCAGAATTACACATGCACTTACTTGCATTCATATTTCTGCACACAAAAAAGGCGAGCACACACAAAGACGTCAAAATGAGCATGCAGGGACACATGGGTGCGCGGCAGAACCGTCGTGAATCCCGGGCATATCAATTATCTCCCTTTGAAAGAGAAGAGAGCGGAACCGACACAGGAAAAAGGTGAACGCTGGGCCAGCGAAACAAGAAAGGAAAGAAGCGCCTTTAACTTATGTAATAGGCGTCACTGCGCATTAGGGCTGGGGAGAACTTCCTAAATAAATAATCCAGCCTGGAGGGAAAGGAAGGAGGGGTGGGGACAGACGACTAGAAGGGCAGCGGTTTTGCCTTCGGGGTTAATTGAGTTAAAGGACACGAAGGAGCCCTGAAAAAGGCCCGCGTGGTCATTAGGGCTGGTGGGGGTACGGGACTCATTAGAGAGGAACCGAGGCGGGGAGTCCATGGGCTTTTGAAGAGCCGGACGGAGAGCCTCGAGGAATTCCTGTCTCTAAACTGTAGTTTGGTTTTGTCGCCCTTTCTAGACAACAGTCAACATTCTGCCGGATCCGCACCAAAGTCAGCAGCTCCGGTGCAGATCTGGCCTGGAGTCGTCTGCTGTTCGATTTGGTGTGAGAGATCTACATTAACGCAGTCATTTGGTTTAATAACTGGTGGCTAGTTTTACCTTCTTATAAATTAATATAAAAATGTAGTTTTGCATGTTAAACACAACAAGGACACGGCCATATAAATGATATGAAAACCCATTGCCAAGACTTCTCATGTAAACAGCGTACCGGGCACGTAGCCCACACGTCTGCTGGATGTATGAGGTTGTCAGCTGAAGTGTAATCACAGCACAAGACCAACACAACAGGAAAGGCAAAAGTTATGCATGCCTCCGCTTAGAAAAGTCAAATGTTTGTCTGGATCACAAACACGACAAACGTAAGTGAGCCGTGTAGATCTGCAACATGTCATGTCAGATCACAACAAATTGTGTGTCGTGTTAATGATTTATTTCTCCAAATGTGCCCAGAGGAAACTAGCGCCCAGCGCTCGTTGTGTTTGTTGATGTGAAATCAACTTAGTTTGAGGTGTTTCTACATTGTATTTATGTAGTTACATAAAAATAAACTTGAAAATTTGATTTTGAAGATATAGCATGGAAAAATTTAGCTAATCTCTTTTTTATTTGATGAGTTCAGACGGAAATCTGTGACTTTGATATCGTGGTAAATCTGACCACATTAGTCATTACAATCTTGGAAAAAAATCAGTCAAGTGATATCACGGTGGGCATCTCATCATATGGAATCTTTCTTATTTTTGTGATTATTTGACACCGATTTTTGTACATACATTAAAACTAAGACAGAAATGAAATAAAATGTAAATCAAATGGAGATGTTTCTTTGAAGCTCCTCAGATTTCTCTTACAAAAACAAACATTCTTTCCTGGACTTTTATGTTGAAATTACTAGTGATGTAGTCTCGAGACCGATTTTTGCTTTCTCAGACTCGTCTCGGGCTTGTTCCTTCAAAGACTCGGTCTCAGACCACAGTGGGAGGAGAAGGACTCGTAATTTCAGACCGAGTCCTCGAGACCAACGCATTTTTTTAACAATAATAATAATAAAATGCAATGTTGATGGGCATTATTTGTACATGACATCCCATGGTGCAATGCAAAGACACTACCATCAGAGCCGCTTATTTATCTCTAGAAAAATAGACAGATGATGCATGTTGTAGGGATTTTTGAAAGATAGTAAAAGCATATTAGTCCATATTAAGACTTTAAGACTGCTTCTCTACACAATTCCCAATCTAGCTTATTCTGTAGGCCTAACTGTTGATTATTAACTGGGGTGATATTAAACTATGAATATGAAAACATGTTTTTATGGTCTTGGTCTTGACTCGGTCTCGACTCCTAAAGGACTCAGTCTTGACTTAGACTTGCTTCCTCAAAGACTCGGTCTTGACTCAGACTCGACTGTATTTGAAAACCAACGGACTCGGTCTCGACTCGGTTTCTACTCTTCAAAGTCTTGACTCGGACTCGGCATAGGCGGTCTCGTCCCCATCGCTAGAAATTACAATGGACCCATTCCCTAAGACATACTTCTATATTATTTATAAAGAAACTGTGATGTTATAAATACTGCAAATTGTTTACAAACTTGAATAACTGGCTACACACAAGCTGGGTTTCCATCACACTGATTTTATGCAAATTTTTTGCAAGTATCACACAGAAACGAATAATTATAATACTAATAATTAATAATAATAATTTAAAAAGAAACGAGTAATTGAAATGCCAAAATTCTGATAAAAATCAATTAATTCGCAAAAGCGTTTTTATGCTCGCTTGAGGTGGTTATTTGACATAAATGCAAATAATGGAGGTGGAAATGCATTCTGACGTAGCGTTAGACCCAAAATTAAATCCATGTGACGATTGTCTAGCTGTATCAGCTGTCGTTGTCTTTACCATACATGGGGCTCGACGTCATCGCAATGCCCTTGCCTGCATCAAAAATTTTGCATTTCTTTGTCTGTGCACAGCATTTAGTTTGGCAATTGCTAGTAAATTTATAACTTGCCAAATTGTAACTAAATCCATTCCTGTCTCCATTTTTGAAGCGTGCCTTGTTTAATTTACTGTTGGTTACTAGGTTACCAATACCACCATCATTCGCTCGAACAACTTGATGGAAACGCACCTAATTCACACTTGTTTGTTTGTTTTTCCTTTTTTGCGAATTTGAAAAACATTCGCTACATGTTTGGATGGAAATCCAGCTATAGACTTTTCACAATCTTTTGCTTTGTACTTTGTTTCTTGAAATTTCCCATGGACCCCTTGGAACCTTCTGGGGTTCCTCGGACCCCGGTTTGAAAACCCCTGACCTGGAAATTCTGAAAAAATCTCAGTGTCTCAAACTCTAGTTAGATTTGTCAAAGTTTTCAAATGCAGTCATATTAAATTCTTTAACTAGTTGTTATTTCTAAGGAATCTTATAAGAAACATTTACGACAAAGTTGAACCTCCAATAAATCTCCTGAGCTCTGTTAAAAACAAAATGTGTTTTCTTAAGCGTGAATGAGTATTGAAGTCTATGGAATGGCATAAAGAGGAAGCTATCATTTACAGTCGGGCGGCCAAAGTACCAAAGTCACAGAGCCCCTCCGACTGACACGTTGTATAATTAACGGCCGACTGTAAATACCCCACGTCCCCCTCCGTCCCACAGCTAACCTATTCACTTCCCCTCAAACAGGCAGCCGGTGACAGACAATGGCATTCTCAAGAGCAAGACGAACAACAGCATTTAACACGAACCGTTCAACAGGAAAAGAGCTCTTTAGCTTTGGAAAATCATTAACCAGACCGCCACCAGCCAGGCGACACCAGGGCTGTGATCTGCTTTGGAGCTTTAGGGCTCTACGGTAGCGACAGAGATTATGTGTACGCTTCCTAAACCAACGCTATCCGTGTCTGGCAGAATCCCTCTCTCGCACTGCCTCGACAAACAGGATCAACACCAAAAGCCCTTGACTCACATTGCTCAGATGTCTCCATGTCTCCACGCTACATCTGTTTCCAAACACCAGCAGTTTCTTAACCGAAGACGTGCCGTTTTTATGCATTCATTTGGGCCAGACGTTATTTGACTCACTGATGAACAAAGTTGTCACATCTAAGCTTTTATTGTCACTTCAAAGTGTTGAAGTGCTCTTGTATGCGAGCTCAACCAACTTTCATGTTCGGCCTTATCTTCACGAGGAAGCAAAGGCTCTGATGTATAAACAAGGTGGTTAAGTTTATAGCTTTAGTACCGAGAGCAGGGCGCCAACTGCTTCATAAACGGCCGCTGTGTCGCAGACGAAGACATCTCTGAATAATTTGTTCTTTATGTGAGACATGCTGACTTTCGCTTGTTCGGAGTAGTAATGCCTGTACAAAATAATACTAATTAAGAAAAAATATATGTTAATAGGCAGTTAAGAATGTAATAAATGTCTTACTATTAATAATATTAGTAGATTAAGTGAATCAGAATGCATTATGCTAGGGATATTGTATAGGCAGCCGGTTGTTATCACAGAAATAATTCCCGACAGTGTGATCAGGACCTGATGCAAAGCAGAGCTGCCTGTACATTATCCTGCTTAATACAGCTATTTACTTCATAAGTAAGGTAAGAAACATTAAATATTTATTTGAAATATTTTATTAACAATGCAGACTTTCTGCAAGGAAAACCTGTTTATTTTTTATTCAATCATTTGATATTAAATATATCATTAAATATAATGTTGTATATGTTATTAAAAGACATGTTTATATTAAAGTTTTGTGTACCTGTCAAAATGATTTGCAGTTTGCGGTTGTTATCTGGGAATAACAAATGTCGCGACTGGCCAATTAGAATCAAGCATTCCAACGAGTGCTAAATATAAAAGACTGAATGCCACATTGTTTTTACATTCGAGAAAATGATAAAAAAAAGTATCAAATATTTTACTAATAAAACCTGCAGGTGATTGGTTCTCAAAGATGGCAGCGCAGCCAATTGATCTTTCATGAATCGTGACCTATTTAAATCCATTCTGTCCTGGTTCATATCAATGCAGCAGACCATGGGATTATTCCTAGCCCACCTCTCCCCCCAGCACCACCTGCCTAGATCTTCTACAGGGGTTCTCCCTATTTCCTTGCAGCAGCATGTATTCCTATCCTCTGTAATTATATGCATGATTCAGCAAAAGTCTCATGCAAGCATCAGCAGCACAGCAGATCTAGACAAAGCTTATGTACATTCCATGCTACATTAAAATGCTAAAACTACGAGAGTTGTTGTATATATCTTAGATGGGATATGTAAGGTCAAATCGAGCACAATGCATGGGTAACCCGCCAGTCGAGTTGGGGCGGGTAAAGAAATTGTCACTTTATTTGCGGGTCAGGTCTTTAAAAAACTAAATAAAAAACTCATGTATCTTGCGTGCAATTCTCTATAGTTTATATGAAATATTTGGGAATATATAATTTCATATTTTATTAGGTTGTTTGATAAGGTTACAATATGTAGGCCTACCTAGCAACATAACTTGCGTAATGTGACCTCACGTCATGAAAGCGCCAAGCAGCTACCGCAAGCCACAACAACAAAACAAACGGAGAAATAAAAGTGAAGATTAAAGACGAAGTGCGGGGAAATTAAGGTCGGGAATTTACATCATTAAGAAGAAAAATTAAGTCAAGCTGCTATTAATATGACCATGCTGGTTTCTATGGTGTATAAGTGTATGCTATTGCCACTTAACATGGCCATTTAATCTAATGGCTGTTTCAAGCACTTTTAGGCTGAAAGAAAGCCTGTTTCACTTACATTGCAATGCCTATATGTCTATTTAATGGTCCTGGAGCGGGTTATAAAAATAGATCCAGTGGTGCGGGCTGGGGTGGGCCAAATAAATTCATAAAAGCGGTACCCGCGGGTTGGAGAAAACCACGACCTGTGAATGCATTATGGGTTGTTATTCAACACATTTTGCCATGTAACAAGTGTTATATACAGTATTGACTGCAGAAATGGTAAGAGTATGCTACTCAAGATACAACAGTTCATTGTTATATGCACAGGAAACACAATGAAATTCTTACTCTGTGAATCCTTAAATATGAACATGAGGACACACAAAGTACACAAACACTAAATTACTCAATTGCAAATGTGCGAGTGTGTGCATATATACAGTACTGTGCAAATAATGGTGCAATCAAGTTGTTTCAGAAGTTTTAATGTCCATCTATGTATTTTTTCAATCTTTTAAATTTTACACATCAGTTTACATTTTTATACAGTTTTTAATACTATATACACATTTTCTGTATTTTCTGGATGTATTCTATTAAAGAGACTGAGAAATAGTTATATGATCACTATAACATTACAAAAACAACAAATCTTAGGCATGGTGGCCTAAGACTTTTGCACAATACTGTAAGTGAGAAAATATGTGCAGTGTAGACACGTATACAAAGCAGGCACGTGCACACATAGACATCAAAGGGGGCTTGAGCACCTGCCCTTTTTATTCCTGGAGAGAAAGTGCCCTTTTTTTCTGGGGTGCCTTTAAAAAAAAATTATAATAATATGATCTTTATTCATATAACAACTGATGTCTGTCTGTTTCTTGTGTTTTTTACTTGTTGCTTATTTAATTTAACATGAATTTATTCAGGAATCATTTAAATGAGATTTAAACTCTTATATAAAGAAAAATAGCGCTATTTGTGGCACACAAACGGTTAACAGATGAGTCCCGCCTCCAAAATTCACATCGCTAATATGATTGGCTTTACCTTTCCTTAGTCCCGCCTCTCTAACTTACTTCGCTTTATGATTGGTCTGTCTACACTCGTGCTGCATCATTCGCGCTTCAAGCCCAAAGCTCAGCCTGAACGAGATGCGATCATGTGCATGATTATGCTGGCAGGCTACCGGTAAGTGTGAGGAAGAAAGCATTCTTATATTAACAGTTTTATGCACAAAATATGGGACACGTTGTTACACATAACAAATCAGGGACATTGTTTTCCATGGCAATCCCATATTAACCTGAAGAGTTGCAAACGTGTAAGTGTAGTTTATGTAGTTTAAACAGACTGCTCATAAAATAAGAAAGCACAAACAATAAAATAATTGCTAACTGCAGTAGTAAGCTTTTTTTTGCGTTTTTTGTAATGGCTGTTAAATAAGTATAATGTGTTATATAGTGGAGTGCTGGAGTAGATTGGGAAGAAATCTGATGGTTCAGTATTTTACTTGCCCAGTCTGAATTTTCACTGACATCACAAAAAAGTACAATATAAAATACAAATAAAATAGGCCTAATCTATATTTGTTGTTTCTGACATGTGTAACCCTAATACATATGAAACCTAAGATTAAAGGTGCCATAGGATGTGTTGTCATATGTTAAATTGTTCTTTGACAATTACATAGAAGGTATGTTGCTTTATTAAGTGCAAAAATTATCCAGAAACGTTTTTACATGTCTATTTACAACCCTAGAATTTGTCATTTGAATGAAATGGTCTATTTTTGCCCTATTTGAAAGGGTCATGAATAATAATGTTGAGCTCTGCTCTGAGACTCATGCCAGAAGCTCACATTAGTAAACAGATCTTATATTTTGAGCCCTTATCAGACAAAAATACATTTTGAGTAACAACTAATCAGCTAAACGCTAGCATATGATATAGCATTTATTGGCATGTAGCGCTAACTCAGTAGTCACAACTTTGTTTTTAGCATTTTAACAAATTTGTAATTAATGTGTAATTTAAAGATTTCAAAACATGCACATTGTGTAATGGCTTCCTTTGGTGCTCTATAAACCTAGACTACTAAGGAGACCATGGTGTCTGTGTGAACTGATTATTTTGTAGACATCTTTTGAAAATTAAACAATTGCGTGAGTTTGAGGAAGATAAAATTAATTAACTTTTTAAATATTTTTTTTTAAAAAGGAAGTCAGAATTGCGTTAATATATATATATATATATACCCCTTGTTTAAAAAAAAGAAAAAATATATATAATTATGAGAAGTGCCCTTTATTTCACTTGAGCCCCTGCCCCTCAAAATGTCTGTGCACGTCCCTGATACAAAGTATGTAGTGTAAACATGTATGTGTACAGTATATACAGTATGAATGTAAACATGATCTGAATCTGCTGACAGTTTATACATACATATGCATACATATAAGATATCATGCATTTAAAGATATATACATATACATACATATAAAGTGTTAGGGATGTATAAAGTGCAAAACTTGGATATATGCAAGTTTGCATAGCAAAGTCCAGTTAAACATACAGTATAACTATAAATTATATATAATTTAAGCATATAAAGTGTGGCAAATAATAATACTAAAAAAAGAAATACTAAAAGCAAGCTAGATAAACAGTTTGCATTTATGCAAATGTATTAATAATTAAATCCGTTAGCGTTAGGGGAAGTGTTAACAGATATGCAAACCTCATCAAACTACTGCTTCTGTGCATGAGTCTCTGTTAAAAAGATCCATTGATACTCGATGTGCATGACAGACACAAAGTCACATAAATACATAAAAAACATGAATGGATTGCTGAATAACTTGCATGGATTTGGAGCACATTAGTATAGTAGTATAAAACAAAACAAGAGTGTTATGCTATTTATTCATTTTGGCGGCAAGTTAGGGTTGTGTGATAATGAAAATATCCATTGTCACATGGGCAATAAAACTGGGTAAGACCACATTTCCTTAACAAACATTGAGATGGTTGGACAAATGAGCCACACAGACATTCAGCAAGTACAACACCGGCTTTCTTCCAAAACTTTCCACATACCAAGGAAACTTCCCATAAAGTATTGCAGCGACGCTCGTTTCTAAAACAGATTTCCCATGATCTGCAGCTAAATTCAATTAAAGCTCCATAAATCTGGGAAAGCGGGATTAAACCGGGGTGCGTGATTAATGGAGCCGTTTTATTAGCGGTTTCTCCATACAGCTGTGGATCCCACTGTCAGCCAAAGTTTAATAGTGCAAGCGTCACCGAAAACGTTGCAGGATTTGAACCAGGCCAGAGCGTTCGACTTAGTCGCTCAACTCGCCCTGCTGCACATCTGTGCCACGGAAATGAATGATAGGTGTAAGGCGTGTGGGCTGTTGAGGAGAAGTGCAAATTACCTTTCAAAGCATTTGATTTACAGCTTCTATCTTCCGTGTAGAAAAAATTCACATTGAAGAAACGCCCCAGGCATGTTTTGCATAAACCAGGATACCTTTTAACTCAGAATAGTAAGCAACCAGCTAGAACAACTTTGAAACTGTATACGTTTTTGAAAATATAGCTGAAAGAAGAAGAAGAAGAAGAAGAAGAAAGGTAAACCTTGATCTCTGGATTTGTTTTTCACTAGCATGTTTTCTCTAATATGTATTTGAAGAGCGTGGCCACCAATGAATAGATAGGCTGTTCAACCTCCGCTTGCCTCATTCTCCTACAAATCTAACTTGACAAAAAAACAGCTGCTCTTGTCTATAAGGAGGGCGTAATGCGAACAAAAACAGATGCGGCGGTCCGGGATCAGACTGTGTCACTCCATTCATCTCTGGTGCAAGAGAGAACCTGTTTGAGGACAGGAAACATGTCCTCATTGAATAGGTGAAGAGATACAGGGTGGAGGCATACAAGTTAAAAACAGGCCCTCAATCCATTTCCTATCATAACATTCCCTGATCAATGAAGCTTTGAAAATGAAAGCAGTTCGTCATAAATAAAAAAAAAAAACTTCTGTTGGTTGTTTCTATGCTGCTAAGTTTATATTGTGTTACTTGAAGAAACATAAAAATCATAGAAGAAAATCATACATGAATTTTATAGGATATTGCAGTTGTTGCAAAATGCATTAATGACACTATTAAATAAGTAATTTGTTAAAATTTAAATAAATAAAACATGCCGTTTCAGATGTAAATATGATACCAATATGTCATTATTCCGATTGTTCAGATTGTTAGAAATGTAAGTGCCATGGAAAAGACTGAAAGCTTTATAATATTTTGTTTGATGTCTGTGTATGCACAAATTTCTGTTAGCTGTGCACACTCTGCCCCTTTAAAAAAAATTGGTGCATGACACCCCTGATTGCAAGGCATTATGGGTCTTCTTCTTGACATAAAGGATGCTATGCTGGCTTTAAAATCGCACAGATGATAGACAGATAGATAGGCAGATAGACAGACAGACAGATACCGAGCTAACAAAGAAAAGTTCCAAAAACGTTCCTTAAACGTTTCAAACGTTCCTAAAAATGTTATGACCATTAAAAGTGCCAAGGTTTTTTATTTTAAGAATGTTTTATGTGTTTTATACACACAACATTAATGCAACCAGGAAAACACTAGCAACAAAATGTAGAGTGTCAAAAGTGCAACTAAAACAAACACTGATCACCATAATGTGCTTTCTGCTGTAATATTTTATTAGTAATATGTTTTATAACTGCTTTAAAATAATAAAATATTTTTTCTTTATAATTCACATAAAAGTAAAAACAGTTGTTTTAAACATTGTGTGAACATTAAAACATGACAATGTCATAAGGTTTGAAAATTATAGAATATAACATTTCTCTAAAGTTCACAAAAAAAAAACATTCTTAAAACATAAACAAATTGGACACTTTTAATGTTGCCATAAAGTTTTTGGGAACATTGGAAACTTTTTGAACTTTTCTCTGTTAGCTGGATAGGTAGTAGGTAGCTACACAGACAGACAGATAGATGCAAGTGTAGTCGCATGGGTATTTGTATGCAACCAGACGTCGATGTGCTTAGCGTAAACTCTACATTATCTATTCAACCTCTCAGTCTAACTAGCACTTCTGATGTTTACATATGTGAAATCTGATTGTGTTAACACGTAGACATTTAGAAAGGTCATTCAAATGACAGATTACGCTATAGATGCAGGAAAACTTGAGTTGTAAACACTGACTAAGGAATCTGGTTGATCTGAATCAAATTTGAAAGGTTAACGCAAGCCAGATTTCCTCGCTTGGCTAAAGAGAGCAGAAACAAATTGGCGTGAAATTACGATCACAAAATTCAGCAATTAAATCACTGAGAATTTCTTTCCTAACTGTTGCTATGAAAGCCGGGTGCCTACCTGCATTCGACCTGTTTTAAACCTGATTCATGCTTGGTTATGTAGTTTATCTTCTCTGGAAATGTTTCTGCATTTACAAAGTAATGGGGTCAGAATGAAAACGACCACAGCATTTTATATTTACATCACGCAAATCAAGCATGCTATAAAAATGTTGATGATGTGTAAAAAAAAACATCTAAACCTCATCAGGAAACACACTGCCCACGCAAAACTGTAACGGCATGGTTAGAGGGTATGACTTTACCAATTTTCCATTTGAAAGTGACAAACACTTGTTAACCTAAAATCTAAAGTGATGTGTGCTGGTTTAGATTCATGCATCTCGGTAAATACTTTTATCTGAAGCTATTCACATACATTTTGTGTACCCTGGGATCAAACCCATGAACTTTGCACTAGTAACACGATGCACAAATCTGCACTTTATAATATCAAAGTCGTTTATTGTCATGTGTGCAAATATTGTGTACTATGACACACTTTCTTGAATCATTCTCTGCAGACTGTAAACAGAATACAATAGACATCACTGCACCAAAATGTACACAAAAAATATACAGTACAAATGTATTAGACCAGCACCAAATGTGTAAGGTTTATGCCACAGCTGCCCTAAACTAAAAGTAATGATAATTACCAAAATATTTTTTTTATGTTTCTGTCATATTATGTGTATACATAGCTTATAAGCTCTTGTGTCACAGTACTTTTACTTATGCTAATTAAAGAGTAATGTACAGGCAGCCGGTTGTTATCGCAGAAATATCGCAGAAATACAAGACCCCCGCTTTGGGGCTTATTTCAGCGATAACAACCGGCTGCCTGTAAAGTTTCCCGCTTATTACACAGCTATTTACCTCATAAGTAAGGTCAGGAATATTAAATATTGATTTAAAACATTTTATTTGCTCATTTTTAACGAATGCAAGACCATGCGTGAGGAAAACCTATTTAGTTTTGATTTTAAGATAAGACAAGATGTTCAAATGTCACGAACACACTATTTGGTTTAATCATTTGCAAATATGTTATACATGTTATTAAAAGACATGTTTATATAATTTTTTGTGTAAATTTAAACGGTACCTAAATGATCTTGCATCTTCCAGGTCAGTGGTTCTCAAACTTTTTCAGCATGCGGCCCCCTTTGTGTACGGTGCATTCCTTCGTGCACCCCCAAAGAAAATGTATGACAAAAAAACTGTTCTAAAACTTCACATTTTAATTAAACAAAACATTAAATTATACAAATTTGTGCTGCCTTATTTTTTTTAGGTTTAATTTCACAGAATTCATGATAAACTAATGTATTTTATAAAAATGTCATAAAACTGGGGCCCCCTGGCACCATCTCGCGGCCCCCCTGGGGGCCCCGGACCCCAGTTTGAGAACCACTGTTCCAGGTTATTAGTTTTGAGTGTTTGTTATCTGGGAATGACAAACATGCAAATGTTGTGACTGGCCAATCAGAATCAAGCATTCCAACACGCCATGTAATAAAATGTAATAACACTGGTCTACAAGAAGAAAGCCTCGTAAATGAAAGTAGCAAAATTTGACCAGAATTGTGCCAGAAAATCCAAGAAACAGCTTCAGGTCAAAATTGCATCAAAGTAGTTAATTTTATGCATTTATGCTCCATAACTTTCTACAAAATGTGATATAGAAATGAAAATGGTGCCACGTCAATATAGAAATGAAAATGGTGCCACGTCAATCATTATAAATGCATCTTTTTATTAATACCAATTACATAACTTTTCATTCATTTATATTTTTTCATGTAACATTTTCTTGTTTTTTTTGTGATAACTGACCAAATTGTTTTTGAAGAAAAATATCACGTGACTGTTCCTAGGCACTTTTACAAGGCACCAAGTATAAATGTATGATGCATAGTTCTGGCCAAGACAAATGTACTCCACCAATAAATTACAATTAAGCTTGCCACACACGTGAAGATTTTAAGCCCAATTTGCATCCTTGGCAATCAAAAGGGGGGGTATGGCCCGATTAGTGTTTCCCGCAGTCGATTTTGTGTCCAAAAACACTCCCATGTGTGGTGTCATTGCAATTACTTTGTTGCTCCCGATCGTATTGAAGCCTCCCTGATACTAAATCGTAAATATGAAACATGTTTTCAAACATGTTTTTTTTCTCATGTCACGTTTGATCTTGCATTTCTTTGAGATCAAACGCTATCTCATGGCAATTCGTATGTATTTTATGAGGTAGCTAATTTGTAGTAATTTGTACGACCACATTCGTTTTTGTTTTATGATTTGCCATTGCCCCTGTGATTTTGGGATTAGTGGTCGGGTTTCATTATTGTTTTTTAATAATAATCATACATTTTTGCATGATTAACTTCAATACGAATTAATACGAAATAGCCAACTCGTAAAATCTGTAAGAATTCTCGTGAGATCAGGCTGGTGAGATCACGCATCACTTCAAAATCATTACTACAGTCATAAGGTGTGTGGTCTCGCAATCTGGACGAATCATCCAGTTTGTGTGTTCTGAGGATTATGTTGTTAAAAATGGCTTAAAACTGTCTTTACGTCTGTGGTCAATCATTGATTTAAAATTGGTTAAGATTCGAAAATCGTCCATTGTGTCCTAGGTCTTAGGTTATAATCTTTAGTCTCAAAGTAAAGATGCATTTATAAATTTCATATGGTACCATTTTCATTGTTCTACCATACTTTGTCGTGAAGTTACGAAGCATCATGGTTATCAGACACCCTGTAAATATATTATAAAACTTTAACCAACCAGCACCTTTATCATCTGTGTTCTAATTAATCTAATCCAATATATGAAGATTAACACACTTTATCCCGGAGGTCGATCATTTCCCAAAATTTGTAGACCAGCATTATTGTTCTTATGAATCTGAGTTTTACAAGAAAGGCAAAAAAATAGTAAAGCACTTTTTTAATGATTGAATGTTACACTTGATTCCTTTCTGACTTCTGAGAGGCGCTGAATGTGCCACCTCAAATTTGGGTATAGACGGTTTCATCGGATACACGTGCGGTGACGCGATCTGGTCCGAACTTTACATTTTTTAATGGTCTGACTAGTTGCTAAACTGAACTCTTGAACAAATACCTCATCGAAAATAACAAATGTTTTGGTTTCCTAGGTAATCTAAGTGTTGTTTATTTTGCTTGTTATATAAATAAACTATGTTTAAAGTACTTTGTTGTTATTTATTCTTTGCAGAGTTTACCGAAAGTTACGTGTTGACCACAAAAGCCGCTTGTTTATGTTGTTACTGCTGAAACCGTCTATAAAAACGTCAATTTAATTTGTCATTCGTCACTCCTGTTCAAAATGATGAAACGCTGAACTCTCTGAAAATGAAAGAGTCCACATTAAAACACGTCACGTTGATCTTTGAGACAAATAGAGAGATGCTCTAGTAAATTAATTACGCACAGTGTATGCAGAAATTACAAAGATACATGCATATATAATTGCTAGATGATTTGCGACAATAACACACACATATTCCTATACAGGCATTAATAGTTCGAAAAATAATAAAAACTTAAATAAATAACCATTTAGAAAGTGTTTGGACGTTTGTAAATGTTAGTTGAACATGTCAATGTTGATATTGTTTGAAGGTGTGTAAGTGTAAATAGTTACAAAGCTAGCATGTGTTTGCATATGAGTAAGGTTAAATATTTTGCTATATAACAACATCAATATATACACGGATACAGTTTTTAAGGAAACGTGTTCCTCTGAGGTGAGTCAGTGACTGATTGGACAATAAAACTCAGACACCGTAACATCACACGCAGCACAAAAATTGTGTTTCGAGTGGTTTCCTGTGATGTTATTATATCAAACCAGCAATTTCCGAGTGGATTCGAGTCTGTTTCTCTGGGTCCTCGGGCACCAGGGAGGTCCAACCCATCCTGCCAAGATGGTCTGTGGGGAAAGCTGGTCCCAGTATCTGCACACATGAAAACATTCCTGTGTTGATTTATTTTTAGACTTAATCTCAAGCAGATTTCCACGTTGAGAAAGCTGTCTGAGAGCGGGCGAGCTTTCACCCAATCCGGGAAAGCGCGGGCCTCTCTGAAATGAATGTTATTTTGTGTTGGTCTCAGGTTTTGGAGTGCACCGCTTCACACTCGTTCGGCGGTGAGACGGCTAAATCCGAAAAGTACTAGTTTGAAGGACAAGCATGTGAAAGATTTGTTTGTGACACAGGAAAAGAGGATTTGGTGTGTTGGAATGTGTTAAGTACTTTATTATTTCCACACCCCTCTTGTGTCAGTCCTCAAAGCACAGCCCTGTATTTCGAAATGAAACAGTTATACAATAAGAGGTGCTAAATGTGACCCCCAGGTACCCGGTGTCCTTCGCTCCTCCAGGCTCACCTTGTCAGCCTCGCAGACTTGGAGGCGAAACCGTGTCAGAACAGCGTTCACGCCTCCAACCAGAGGAAATTGATCTCGAGTCTGTCACACAACTATGAAGGGGCCAAGGGCTCGAGTGTCAGGTTACCAGAGGCAGGTGCAAACCCACTATTGGATCCACGCATAGCATGTAAGGTGAGGAATTTTGGTTAACGTTCCCCATGCCTGAGCTTTAACCAAAACAAGCCCCAAGCTCTCTCGTAACGGTCGTTGATATTTGTGTAAAAGTGTCTGGGTCGTTTTTCTTTTGCAGTGGCCCGAAAAACTGAAACTGAATCGAATGAAAGATAGCCAACATGCCTTGAATTTCTCCAGCTCCGGTGTACCTGAGTGAAAGAAAAAAAAAGGCCACTCTTGCCAAAGGTATCGTCTGCGAAATTAGCGCAGGTGCAAGGTTTCGCGCAACAAAGAGCTCTTTGTGAAACGCACCGATCGTATATTGTGACCGGGTTTCAGTTTGCAGAAGAAAAAGAAGTAATATCTTGCAAAATAAACTCGCTCGGAGTGAAACGCACGGTCGCATTATCTAGACAGCGATAGGCTGCAATTAACAGGAATAAACCGCGGCTTAACAATGTCATCTGTGCATGGGGACGGAGGCATGGACATTTCTGGAGTGAGGCCAATCCAAACAGAATTCCTTTCGCTTGGCATTCCAGCTTGATTAATAGGGAAGGGTAGGGTCAGACGGTTAGGTTTACTGCGCAAACAAATTGCAGGCAAAAATAAGACATTATTTCAAGTGCATAAGTACATAAGTTTCCCTGCCAGCATTAGTTACAGAACGTTCATTTTTATGCTTCGATCAGCTCACGGGTGGGTAGTACAGCTAACAAGTGCTCCTCATTGACACGCAAGGGCCAGAGTACCACGATGCGGTTGGCGCTAACAGCCAAAATAGGAAGTCCCTGTGGCAAGACAGCCTCGCGCACACGGGCTGGAAAACCTCTTGACAACATCCTGTGGTCACCTGGACACTATGACCCAGAAGAAAGGCCTCCTTAGAAAGCAGCCCAAACAGAGGTCTGCCCAAGGGCCCCTGAGGAGGAGACGACGTGCAATTCGGCGAGTGGAAAAGGAAAATGGCTTCATAAATATCCTTGAGACTGCTTGTTTTGGAGTGCCCTCCCTTTCCTGAAAAAGGCTGAAGGGGAAAGAATCGGATCACAGGTTGCCTTGGGTTGTCACCTGTCTGGGATGTAAGGGGGATAAATTAAGACTTAAGAAAATTAAAGAGAGAGAGAGAGAGAGAGAGAGAGAGAGAACCTCCCAGATACTTAATTACTTCTCAGAGGATAAATATTTCTTTAGTTACACGGGTTGAGAAGCTAAGAATGAAGCTAATATCTTTCAGTTTCAGTTGTTTTTGAGCATATTAAGAGTTCTCATGTTAACGCTAGATACACTACTGTATATGAAGTGGATATATAAACAGAAACCTCATTTTTAAAGGAAAACTCAACCACATGCCATTTCAAACCCCACATGTTTTATCTGTCCTCTTGTTTCACACAATAAAACTGAATAGGGATCTGGGTCTGGAGAGCTGCAGATTAAAACAAGGCACCATGAAAGTGAAATTTGATATGTTTTTAGAAGATTTGAAATATAGCGCACATCTGTATATGTGATAAAAAATTGAAAGGTAATTTTTATCGTATTAATTTTAGAAAACTGATGGGTCAGATATTTAGAAAACGTATATGTAAATATTATATTATAATGGTGCACTTCATTAGCCACGTCTCCATGAACTATTTTCTAAATAGTCTGACGAAAAACTATTGCGAAAAGATCGATTAACCGATGTCATGCGACTAAAACATAATTTTGTTGTCTTGCGGTGTCATTACAAAAAACATGCCGATGCGTGTATTCAACTTTATACGATACCGAGCAAAAAGAAATGAGGATCAAAATACTGCGAACAACTCGACATACAAAGTAGTCAACTTCCAAATCGCTCTTGTGGATTTTGGATGTCATGCGCTTGTCGGTTCTTGTAATGCCACATGAAGTTGAACAAACAAATGAAACATACGCACCATATTTAAAGAACGATCATGTGACTTTTACGCACTTCAGGTAACCTGTAAATGAAAAAACTTTGCCGTTTTGCGAATCCTTTCTCAAACTGCCTGAAAAACTATTTCACGGGAGCATATTTTTTCCGATATATGTGAGTTTATGTGAAATCGTGTTTTTTCTTTACTGTGGGATCGCACCAGCTGCGTTTGAGGAAATTTGTGTCTAGTTTGCCGTTTGAACAGTTTGAGTTTACCCGCTTCATTTGCGCGTGAAAGCTGTGCGTGAAGTTCTAGTCATCGAGACATTCAAGCGGAAATTCCCATCATGGGAGGGGCTTCTGCGACCCCGCTCGCTTTCTGTAATCATGTCACTACTAGAGCAAGCTCCTGATTGGTTAACGCGGCATGTTTTTCCGCCAAAGTAATTTTTTTTTGAACTTGCACGTTTCCCGCGGCTATGTTCAATTCGCGCCAACTCATGCGAACTAGACGCGCGAATGAGGCGGAATCGCGTCTACCGGTCGCGCTTAATGCCTAATTCGCGCCACAAGACCTCCACATGCGAATCAACGCATCTTCACATTGACTTAACATTGAAATCACTCGCGCTTGTACCTCTACTGCGGCTGGTCTGAATGCAGCATTAGGCAAATTTTTTGTTCGCTATTTCAATTTGCGCAATTTAAAGGGTGATGAAACCAAAAGCTATTGGGTCAGAGCTAGTTTGGCTTTATTTGACCTCCTTGTTATTCTTGGATTACTTTTAGGAAATGTATTGCACTAATGTTTGGTAAAAAGAATTGCACAACATCCAACTGTAAAAAATTGTGTACACTTTTATGCGTGTCTCTGAGTGAAGTATGCAATGCTTAGACATTATTACACTTTTCATCTTGTGTTCTTCACGCTTGCAGGCATTCATATGGAAACTGTATGTGATTATTTACAATTCAAAGCCTTTGAGACTTGTGTGGAAAGCATGTGTCGACCCCCTACCGTTTAAAACTTCCTCTTTACACTAATAGGCTATTCATGGCAATCTGCACCTAAGCGAAGACAGAAGATTTGTTATTGCTCTTTATAAAACTTAAATTGATACAGTGCATAGGATACTGCAGTGAACTGTCTATTGGTAGGATGATAAAGGTAATATATATATTTATATTTGGTTGAAAGAACTACATGAACTGTGTTGCGAAGTCATGAATGCGAGCAATGCAAGGCAAGCACAGCGTCTGTTTAATCATCTTTACCGAACAAAAGCCATTGATAATGGTCGAGCAATCGGAGCAGAGCAAACCTTTTCTCCCCTCGTCGTTCCCCGCGCTTTTTGGGGACCTTCCGAAACGGGGACATCAGATGCCAGAACAAACCGGCCGCTTCGTTCTCACAATGCCACAGATTGTTGGTGCCCATTGCTTTAGGAGGGAGAAAAGAGTGGACGGGGCCGAGAACAGGGGGCGTTGGGTGGCAGAGACAGGATCTTGCCAGGCTGCCAAGAGTTGGTCTGAGGTCTGGTGATGGGCGGAGTTTGTCACAAATGGAGGGCGGGAGGATGTGGTCACAATGTAGAGAAAAACGCTGATGTTTGGATGGTTTAGTGTGCCTCAGAGCACAAAACCACATCAGTAGGGGATATTGGTGGCATTTGGGGCCTTCTTATATTATGTGTCCAACTATGGAAATATAAACTCTGTTTAACATGAAAAAGGAATATGGTAAATAGTTTCTTGCATTAATTATGGCTATGAATGAACCGGATATTCGGCAGTGGGCTTTTTTGACTCAAATATGTGCATTTAGCTTACACCTTTATCCAAAGCGACTTATTGCATCCAATCTGTCTACTTTTAATCAGCATGTGTGTTCTCTGAAGGTCGCACCCATGACATTTGCATTGTTAATGCAATGCTCCACCACAGGACACAGGGTGAATTTTGTAAGGCATTCGAACTTCTAGGTTAAAGATGCCGTATATCTTTATTAGGTCATATTTCTGAATGACTTAAAAAACATGGACACCCGTCGACTGGTTCACAAGGTAAAACAAAGAACCCTCTGTGCATGTTACAGTGACGGCGTATAACTAATTCCTCATCCAAATCCTGAAAGGCGTGAGCCCGGACCTGCGGTACAGTGAGACTTATGCAAACGTTCGCCACCCTCCCCACCTCAGCCCTGCAGCAATCGTGCAAACCTCTCCATGCTTAGGAAGTTACTTATTAAGAAACCAGCGTCAGCACGCAGGAGCCAATCTCCTTTTTTCTCTCCTATGTCACTTTGGCTTCTTCTCTCATTTCAATACCCACAATCCTGTCGTTGCCTTGTGTTTTTGGGTCGGGGGGGTGAAGTGCATGCCTGGAATGTTAGCGAGCGCTCTATTCACTCTAGGGGAGTGTTGTCGAGTAAGAAAAGAGTAAGAACGGAAAAAGGAGAGAGAGAGAGAGATGGCTGCAACAGACTTGATGTTGATCGCATTAATGCATTGGAGTAGCGGGTCGGGTGCAAATGATTGAAAGAGCTTCCAGAGTTTTTCGCCGTTGGCGTTGACAAAGCCGGCTCTGTTTTCTCCACGCTGTGCCATAACCCCTCCCTCATCCCCCCCCCCCCCCAAAAAAAAAGCGCATACAAACACTTGATGGTTGTTTTCTCTCGCTGTTATTTCGGAGGGGAATGGATGCGGTGCACGGAGAGGGAATACAGCCAGGGTCTGTCCGCCAGGGGCCTCAGTTGAGGGAGGGTGCGAAGGGGGACCTTTCGAGATGCTGAGGAGTGTGTAAATGAGCCGTGGATGGGTCAGATGGTTTCGGAGAGGAACGGGGGGGTGGGGGAGATTACAGGTCAGGGCAGAGAGTTGGAATAAATTAAGTTCTGCCACGGTACAGAATGGTACATTGTTAGCGCCAACAGACAGACAGCGGGTGAACAATCCTAGCTTTGTGTCCGGTACTGGCAAAAGGCAATCTCTATCCCTGATTTCTCTATGGATAAATCCACTCTCCATGGCTGTATTTCAGCGATATAGAAGAACCCTTACTGGCAAGGGACGCGGTCATATGACATGTATGCACAAAAATGACCTTTTGATTAATGCACGGTGGTTTGGCCCATCACAAATATATTTCTAATAAGTGCTGTTTGCCAAGGCAATCATTATGTTGGCTTGACAAAGCCAACATACTGTTCTTCGATCTAAGCTTATTATTATTATTATTATTATTATTATTATTCTTCTGGTACAAACTTTTTCTCACAGTAACTCCTCCTAGAGCTTTCAAGCTACACCCACAAAACTTTACAAAACTTTTAAGACTGGTACGTAGATTGTTGCTATGACTTTTCTAACTGATGGGACCTACCGAATTCCTAAACGGGGCGCTCAAACACCCCAAATTTTCCATTGACTTAACATTGCGACAAACTTTGACGGGTCATAGCTGCAAGCGAGAAATTTGTAGAAACTTGTGGGTTACCACATTTGAAGAGGCTGGCAGGCTCTGTAAGAACATACATCACATTGGGGTGTAAGCTGTACCCCTGGGGTGTAAGAGGCCCCCAAAATTTCCCATTGACTTATAATGGGGCAGGAAACATGCCCATATAAAGGAATAAAAGCGTCCCAGATGAAATATCTTCACTTTAGAGTGTCGTAGAGACATGGGGGTTGGACCGTTTTACTTGTGGCTTGAAGGTTGATCATTATGGGATGCCAATTTTCTCCCTAGCAACCAAACTTAGTACCCTAGCAACGGAAT
Source organism: Paramisgurnus dabryanus (assembly GCF_030506205.2). Lineage (NCBI taxonomy): Eukaryota > Metazoa > Chordata > Actinopteri > Cypriniformes > Cobitidae > Paramisgurnus > Paramisgurnus dabryanus. The sequence goes on from NC_133340.1 coordinate 30,829,887, forward strand.
AAACAAAGCCTTATATCTCCGCTTCAGAACATCATAGAGACATGGGGGTTGGACCGTTTTACTTGTGGCTTGAAGGTTGATCATTATGGGATGCCAATTTTCTCCCTAGCAACCAAACTTAGTACCCTAGCAACGGAATAAACAAAGCCTTATATCTCCGCTTCAGAACATCATAGAGACACGGGGGTTGGACCGTTTTACTTGTGGTTTGACGTGTAATCATTATGGGATGCCAATTTCCTCCCTAGCAACCAAACTTAGTACCCTAGCAACGGAATAAACAAAGCCTTATATCGCCGCTTCAGAACATCATAGAGACACGGGGGTTGGACCGTTTTACTTGTGGCTTGAAGGTTGATCATTATGGGATGCCAATTTTCTCCCTAGCAACCAAACTTAGTACCCTAGCAACGGAATAAACAAAGCCTTATATCTCCGCTTCAGAACATCATAGAGACACGGGGGTTGGACCGTTTTACTTGTGGTTTGACGTGTAATCATTATGGGATGCCAATTTCCTCCCTAGCAACCAAACTTAGTACCCTAGCAACGGAATAAACAAAGCCTTATATCTCCGCTTCAGAACATCATAGAGACACGGGGGTTGGACCGTTTTTCTTGTGGTTTGACGTGTAATCATTATGGGATGCCAATTTCCTCCCTAGCAACCAAACTTAGTACCCTAGCAACGGAATAAACAAAGCCTTATATCTCCGCTTCAGAACATCATAGAGACACGGGGGTTGGACCGTTTTACTTGTGGCTTGAAGGTTGATCATTATGGGATGCCAATTTTCTCCCTAGCAACCAAACTTAGTACCCTAGCAACGGAATAAACAAAGCCTTATATCTCCGCTTCAGAACATCATAGAGACACGGGGGTTGGACCGTTTTACTTGTGGCTTGAAGGTTGATCATTATGGGATGCCAATTTTCTCCCTAGCAACCAAACTTAGTACCCTAGCAACGGAATAAACAAAGCCTTATATCTCCGCTTCAGAACATCATAGAGACACGGGGGTTGGACCGTTTTACTTGTGGCTTGAAGGTTGATCATTATGGGATGCCAATTTTCTCCCTAGCAACCAAACTTAGTACCCTAGCAACGGAATAAACAAAGCCTTATATCTCCGCTTCAGAACATCATAGAGACATGGGGGTTGGACCGTTTTACTTGTGGCTTGAAGGTTGATCATTATGGGATGCCATTTTTCTCCCTAGCAACCAAACTTAGTACCCTAGCAACGGAATAAACAAAGCCTTATATCTCCGCTTCAGAACATCATAGAGACATGGGGGTTGGACCGTTTGACTTGTGGCTTGAAGTGTAATCATTATGGGATGCCAATTTTCTCCCTAGCAACCAAACTTAGTACCCTAGCAACGGAATAAACAAAGCCTTATTTCTCCGCTTCAGAACATCTTAGAGACACGGGGGTTGGACCGTTTTACTTGTGGCTTGAAGGTTGATTATTATGGCATGCCAATTTCCTCCCTAGCAACCAAACTTAGTACCCTAGCAACGGAATAAACAAAGCCTTATTTCTCCGCTTCAAAACATCTTAGAGACACGGGGGTTGGACCGTTTTACTTGTGGCTTGAAGGTTGATCATTATGGGATGCCAATTTTCTCCCTAGCAACCAAAGTTAGTACCCTAGCAACGGAATAAACAAAGCCTTATATCTCCGCTTCAGAACATCATAGAGACACGGGGGTTGGACCGTTTTACTTGTGGCTTGAAGGTTGATCATTATGGGATGCCAATTTTCTCCCTAGCAACCAAACTTAGTACCCTAGCAACGGAATAAACAAAGCCTTATTTCTCCGCTTTAGAACATCTTAGAGACACGGGGGTTGGACCGTTTTACTTGTGGCTTGAAGGTTGATTATTATGGGATGCCAATTTCCTCCCTAGCAACCAAACTTAGTACCCTAGCAACGGAATAAACAAAGCCTTATATCTCTGCTTCAGAACATCATAGAGACACGGGGGTTGGACCGTTTTACTTGTGGCTTGAAGTGTAATCATTATGGGATGCCGATTTTCTCCCTAGCAACCAAACTTAGTACCCTAGCAACAGAACAAACAAAGCCTTACATCTCCGCATCAGAACATCATAGAGACATGGGGGTTGGACCGTTTTACTTGTGGCTTGAAGTGTAATCATTATGGGATGCCAATTTTCTGCCTAGCAACCAAACTTAGTACCCTAGCAACGGAACAAACAAAGCCTTATATCTCCGCATCAGAACATCATAGAGACATGGGGGTTGGGTCTTTAAACATATTAGCTTTATGCTGACTTTTTGCTAAATCATGTTAGCTTCATGCTAAATCAGGCTAGCTTTATGCTAAATTATGTTAGCTTTATTTTAAAAAGCTTCATACTTAAGCATACTAACAACAAGATAGCCTACTAAACCAAACTTCTGTCAAACTTCTGTCAAACTGTCTTAAACGTTCAGACCAGGCTTTGTCAAGCCAACATAAAGTTTGTCCTCAAACTTTAATATCTAGTTATGATTACTATTGCTCATAGTTTGGGTTAATGCTGATTTTTGCAAAACTTACTTGTTGGGGGAAACATTTTGTTTTTCTTTCACATTTAGGCACATCAGACCATGGACTCTGTTGACTTGGACTAGAATAGCTGAAAAATATCATAACAACCACCCCGGTTGTTTTATCTAAAAACCAAATAAATCATCTAGTTACAGATCTATGATAATTATCTATTGAAGCATCTTGCTTAAATACCTTTAAATTTGCATGGTGCACGCCTGCAGACAGCAGTTTTGGTTTTAATAACCGAAACGTATGTAAACTAAAACCAGTTATTGTATGCTGTCATGCTTTTTCCTCCTTTCCACAATGATAACCATCACCAGCCCCGGTCCTTTTTGCATATCGTATGCAAAATGCTCACCGACTGTTGCGCCATGCGCTTTCGCACGCTTGCCTTTTCTGACCGAAGAATAGCACCTTTGATACGCCAATTCATTTGCATTATGGAAAAATAACTACGTGGGATCGTGCTCCACAAACAAATGTCACTTTAAGGCAGTAGTATGCGTGTGTACACTATGCAACCCCTATAAACACATAGCGACGTCGGCCACACACTTCACGCCGTGTTGAAGCGAATGGCAGTCAAAATCATTTAGTTGGGATGGTTGCTCAAGGCGGTGTGGATCCATATTGGAGTGTTTAAAAGTTGGAGAAAAAACCCAAACATCATTACTGTCCAAAAACGCATGGAGAGCTCCAAGTTTTATGCGATATCGTTTCTGGCAAGCTTTTCTTATAAATATGTTGTAATCAGAGATAAGGCAAACACAATTTGCTAAATTATTATTATGTGGTTCTTAGCTTAGTGCAAATCAGTGGGTTATCAGTGTAAGTTTGTCTGTGCACACTTATGAACTCTGAATTTTGAAATGAACTTGGACGGACAGTGGTATTCCAAACAAGTCCTTACTATCATGTTTTTTTTTTTCAAACGCACATCTGGTTAACACATATGTTCATTTGCTACACAGATGAGGCCCTCTGCGTAGCACGTGACAGATGCAAGTCTGAACGCAAATCACAGTTCACACGTTATTTATTGCAACCAGCCGGTGGCATATTTTTGCACTGAACTCACTCGCATATGCTTAACATGCATGGATACGGCACACGGGGTTCCCACACTGATTATTAAAAATCTACGATTAATAAACTTTCAAATGTGAATTCTGTGCACTAATAAGCTTAACTGAGGAAACTTTGTGTTACTTAAAGAGTTTAAACATCTTAAAAGCTTTAGGAATTCACTCGCATCCCAGTTGGAGTAGTTTCTAGAGAAGTGTTGAAGAAAAATGGTCAAAATATACAGTATATCCCATCTGTCTGGGGCACCTAAAGAGTTCATATTAGTTCCTCAGAGGAGGTACATTGGTACCAAAGAGACCTTATTAATACCTGAAACATCGATTCAGATGTTCCAGATCGATTCGATTTCGATTCACAAGCAATTAAATCGATTCTCCTTTCGATTCCGTTTCTTAGGTCGATTTTTATGCTCGATTATCGATTGGCCTCAATAAATATAGATTTAATACAAATACTATATTTATAAAAAACAGTGAACATATGTTTACAAGTGGGTAATTAATAAAAAGAAATCAATAGCCACAAACCTGTATATTAAACTCTTTTATTTTAGGTTCACTTAGGTACACTCCAGGTTATTTCATTTTTATCAAAGCGATTAAGCCTTTGAAAATCGATTTTGAATCGACCACATAAATTTTTTTTTTATCGAAAAATCGTTTTTTTTGCCCAGCCCTACATATTAGCATATCAAATGGACCACAAAACCATTGGCAGTTTTTTTTTTTTTTTTTTTGCTTGTTTTAAGACTTATTTTCTAAGGTCATTTTGCTCATCAAGACAATGCATATTAATTTAAGAATTTTTAGATATTTGTACTGAAACAAGACAAAAATGCTAAGTAAGAAAGTGATTTTTTGCACTGTGGGTTTGTTGCAATAGCCAAAAATACATTGAATGGGTCAAAATTACTGATTTTATACCAAAAATCATTAGGATATTAAAGTAAAGATCATGTTTAAGATATTTGGTAAATTTCCTATCGTAAATATATCAAAAAATATTTATCATCAGTAATATGTGTTGCTAAAGACTTTTATTTGGACAAACTTAAAGGCGATTTTCTCAAAAAAAAAAAAAAAAAAAAAATTATATATATATATATATATATATATATATATATATATATATATATATATATATATATATATATATATATATATTTTTTTTTTTTAACCCTCAGATATCAACATTTCAAATTGTTGTATCTCAACCAAATATTGTCCAATCCTAACAAAGGAAAGCATATTTATTCAGCTTTGAGATGATGTATAAATCTCAATTTCCCAAATGACCCTTATGGCTGGTTTTGTGGTCCAATGTCACATATTGGTACAGAATGTACACATAAATGGGATACTACCCCATGAAAACTAGGGTACATTGGTAATACAGCGTAAATTGTATTAAGGAGTCAAATTCAATAATAGTAACACATTACAACATTTAATTTGTTAACGTTAGTTAACAAACGTCATGGGTTGGAACCCATGAATAAAATGATACACACTGATAAATGTAATGTATATCATGAATGCCCTGTAAGTCTTTTGGATGAAGCATCTGCCAGTTGTTTACATGTAAACTATTAGTTACATGTAATTAGTTAATAATATACATTTATTAATCTTGGCATGTGTCAATGTTAATTTCATGCAACAAATGCTTTGTAAAGTGTTACCAACTCAATATAATTAGCTATATTTAGACTAGCTTTATTAGTAGGGGCGGTTTTCTGGACAGGGTTTAGATTAGTCCAGGACTAGGCCTTAATTATGTTAGGACATTTAGGTAGTTTTTACAAACAAACCTTACAAAAAAAAACAATGGTGGTGGTGTGCATCTTGAGACAAACAATGGCATGCACCGATATATGTTAAGATATGTCAGTACAAGATGTTTTAAAATTAAAGGTCCCATTTTTTTCTGTGTTTTTGAAGCTTTAATTGTGTTTACAGTGCGCAATATAATATGTGTTCATGTTTCACGTGTAAAAAAAAACATTACTTTTCACACAATTTACTTATCTGTATACCACTGTTTTCACTGTCCTCAAAACGGGCTGATGTCTTCCTTGTCCTATGAAGTCCCTCCTTCAGAAATACTTAACGAGTTCTGATTGTGGTGTTTGTTTAGTGTGTTGTGATTCGATAGCAGCTTAGCTTGCCGTTAGCTTAGCTGGCAACTGACGTATTCCTGTGGGCGGAGTTTAGTCAAAAAACTGTTCTAGTGACATCATTAAGCAGGAAGTAGAGGGCTGTAGTCCAAACCGGTCGTTCGCTGTAGGCTTTGAAAGAGGAATATATCGCCTGGCAGTGAACTTTGAGCTTTATCATTTTACAGGTATTATTTATGCTATTATAGCAACATTACACACTAACTAGAGTTTAAAGAATGGGATCAGAAAGAATGTGACCTTTAAGACAGCTCAAACATGCATTTTAGTCTGAGACTAGGATAAGCCCTGTCGAGAAAATCCCACTGTAGTGCTTACTCAGAAAGATGGTTTAGAACCTCAATTCGAACTAAACATGTAACTCACCTCATACCATTTGTGCAACAGGCAGTGATACTTCAAATAATGTGGCGTTTGAGAAGAAAAGTGCGATTAGACTCGAATTTTGGCAGGCGATTAAACGAATGAAAAAATCCCTTGGACTTACACTGAAGGAAGGACCCGGGCCATATCTTAAAACCAAAACATGTTGAGGCTGGGCCGGTTTGATTTGGGCCAGAAAGATACACCTAGCAACCGCTCGAACACCCTAGCAACTGCATAGCAACACAGTAATCAAACTCTCACATCTTAGCAAATGCATAGCAACCCCCAACAATAAGACATGACCTTACTAAGATATCAAGATTATATTTTTATGATTGTATATAGAAAAAAAGTAAATAAACATGACTTTAGCATTGTTTTCACACATTGGGTCGTGTCTAAATGTGATATACAGGATTGTATGTTTTGAAATCTATTGCTTATTACGGGTTGTTGTGCTATTTCAGCAGTAACTTTTATTGCCTATTACACAACTTAAGTTATGACACGAACATTTCCCATAAGCAACTTTTATCTTGGCTTTGTTGGGGATGCGGTTATAAAACTGATAACCCTTCAGGTTTTTATAAGGCATTTCCCCTTCTGTTGTTCTGGGCTCGTGTAGCCCAAGGGAATGCCTTTGTTTCAGAGAAAATTCCTGCCGTTAACCTTATTCCAACCCCGATACGATGGGCGCCGAGGTCATTTGTAGTGTGTAAGTAACCTTTGGGTTAACCAGGCAGATTTTTATCAAAAAAACATCTTGTGTTCCATGTCTTGCTCCTTTTCTTTGTCTTGATGAAAGAGCGTCCATTGATCGTCTGATAAGCACGCGGTTGTGTTTCCAAATTAGACACTACAAGCTTTTCTTCATTAAGGGCTTTTGACCTCTTGATCCTGGCAGTACATGTGGATGTTTTTCTCATTGACGGCACATGTTCTGACAGAGGAATCTGTGTCCTTTATAGGAACATTACGGACAAAGTTTAATCCAGGACTTGGACTAAGTTATATTAGGACATTAAAGTAGTTTTTACAAACACACCTTACAAAAACAATACTGGTGTGCATCTTGAGGCAGAACAATGGCATTGATATTCTTTAAAATATGTGAAAGTGTCAGAAATTCAGCATGATCAACACACAGTCTCCTTAGGACCCCAACTGGAACCTAGCACTATTGCCTGATCATAATTTGTTCTTTCAATATATGATGTTTTGTTAACAAGGTTAGGGAGGAGCAAGAGCAGATAATTACTAATTTGGCACAGGTGCATCTCATTAGGTAATCATCCTAAACACTACATATACATGCATCCTACCTACCTCAGTCCTGAGACCATTTTCCGACAACCCTCAACCACCCCAACTCCCCACTCTAATCTGTTTTATCCCACTGAGGGATGGGGGAGTTCTCCGGGTTCGGGCCATACCCCGGATTTGGAGTTCGAGGTTGACTCCAGATCCACAGGCCTCCCCCAGGACAGCACGCCAAAATATGCTAACTTTCGCAATCAGATTAGATGTAAGGGTGAATTTACTAATGGATAATCCAAGAAAAAAAATTCTTAGTGCTTTTGTCTTGTTTTCAGTAAAAATATCATAAACTTCTTAAAGGGGACAGAGAATGAAAAACCATGTTTACCTTGTCTTTGTTGAATAATGGTAGTCTAACCACATTCACGAACATACAAAAAGTGCTAACCATGCTAAACATCTCTTTTTCATAGATATTCCTCTTTTAGAAATGTCAGCCAGAAAACGTCCCAATCTGAAAAACTGATGCTTATGACATTACAGGCATCTCCCTGCCCCTCCACTTTAAAATAATTGGCTACATTTTTTGAGTGGCAGCAAAGTCAGCCAATCAGTAATGAGATTGCAAGTTAAGCAAGTAGGGGGAGCCAAATAGGCGCAAAACCACTTGTTTAAAATCCCCCACCCTAAAAGAGCTATCTGAGAGAGGTTTTTAGGAAGCTTCTAAGGCATTACAGACCCAAACAAAAACATTTGTCTACATGTCACATCACAGAACAAGTTCAATCATTCTATGTCACCTTTAAATTAAGATGCTTTTTCTTGATCAGCAAAACGACCCAAGAAATATAAGTCTAGTTTTTAGACCAAAAATATCAGACCATTAAAAAAACTAAAACCGGAAGTAAAGTTCGGACCAGACGCGTATTGCATCACCGCACGTGCTCCAATGAAACCGTCTATACATTTAAACATTTGGCGTCCGTCTATACATTTCAATTTCATGAATGCTATACATTTTATCAGTATATGTGTTTTCTGGGAAATGAAACCTCAACCTTTGCACTGCCAATGTAATGCTTTACCAACTAATGCTTATTTGCTAAATGCTTTATTTATATACAATGTATAAAAAAATAACATAACCATGAAAGAAAGATGTATTATAGCTGATGATTTGGTGTAACTTTGATATGTTTTCGACTAACCTGTGAGAGTCGCAGCTGCATGGCCCATTAAATGTCCAGTGAGTGAGTCCTGACTTCATATGGCTCTTAATTAGAGACAGCAGCTGAGGATGGGGGAGGACGGACAGATGGATGATGAAGTAGGAGGAGGGTGGAAGTTGAGAATGAAATTCCTCTGGTGCAGAGCCGGACCTGAAGCTTTAACAAACACACGCGATTGTGCAGGCAATAAAAGTTTTATGAAAATAAGGAATGCTTTAAACATTAATGTATTTTACATCTTTTGAACATAAAAGTCCGATTTCCTTGTTTCTATTTAAGACATAAGACATTATTCGGAAAATCATGTGAATTATCAGAGTTCATGCCAGCCAGCTCTGTCACTGAGGCAAAAGGGAGCTTATCAAAAAATGAAAAATGTAAGCATGCACCCTGAACCCTCTGAACCTTGTTGTATAATGCAATAACGTATAGCATATAACATTAATCAGTTATGCATGATAGATATGATATTGCATTCATTCAGGCGTGAACAATAAATGATCAATTATGTTTCAAAGCATCATTTCGAAATGGTAGGCTATTTCCATCCAGCAATAAGGGGAAGGATGTTTTCAAGACTTTGCTCTTAAAGGTTCAACTCAACTTCATTTCCTCGCAAACAATACAAATCTTGGGAGGACATTGGGGTGGATTTAGCTTAATGACAACAGGGTGTGTGTGCTAAGGGTCACAGAGACCCCTCTATGACCAGCCAGCTAGGAAAGCAGGTGGTCCTTATCATCGTCCGTCCAGTCTGACTGGGACACTCGCCACATTGTGCTCGGCCAAGTTTATAAGCAGCACCTGTGGGATCGCCGGCCCCCGAACTCAAACATGTGGCGGCAGAAGAACATTAAGTGGAAGTTTCACAAAATTGTTTTTGCTTCAGCTGAACTAGACACAATTATGTGCAATGCTAAACAAAACGTATCAGGCGACCGAATGTTCAAAATACACGTGTAGAAGTCATGTTTTGCTAACTAACGAATATTAAATTACATTTGTGTATTATATTTATACATTTATTTTCTTTTAGTGACATTTTGTATGCAAACACAATGCAAACACAACTGTATAAAAGAGTTCAATTGTGAAAGAAAATCGACAGTGGCTTCAGAAAACACTGCAAAAATGCATCCACATTATCATTTATCATTTAATATTAAACATGTCATGCACTATAAAAAATTGGTTTAAATAAAAATTTTGAGAGAATTTTGAAAAAAAATATTAGTTGGCTAAATATTTGAGATAGGTCTGTCTGCAGACTGCAAGACAACGGCATAACAGGACAGGGCATAACTTGAAGCAGGGGCGTAACTTGACGTCCAAATCACACAGAACCACGCAAAATGTCAAAACCATACAGAAAACGGCGAAATGTTGTGAAATCTTGCCAAATCTGTTTCTATCGTAATCCTATCCCAAACCAAACATCTCACGGGATTTAGACCGTGTTGTATTCCACCGCTGCTTTCATCCTAATCCTCAAACCTAACCTAAACCCAACATTTGCAAGATTTAGGTTTGCTGTATCGCTTCTAGGTAAAACACTGCATGAAGTTGAGCACACAAAGTAATGCATGTATGAGAACATGGACGTTTATTTAAAAAAAGAGCACGACTCACAATACAATTTTATTTTGTTTTGTCCATTAATTCATCATTTACCAGACTTGGGATTCCTTGGGGTGTATGTAGAACATATATTATTCGTAAAATGAAATCACACGTTTTAATAGATTATCAGCTCCAGAAAAAATACCAATGTGTTAGTACACCAATAGTGTCGAAAATATTTGAGTCTATATGCGCAGCCATTTTGTCAACAACATCTTGTTTTGACATCTCGCATGGCATCAATTAAGAGAAAACGCTTCCCTGCCAATGACGAGTATTTCCGGCAATCCGTAATTCTGCTATTGTCCACTAGGTGGACAAAACCCGGAAGTATCGCCCTAGGGCAAACAGCTGCATGTCCTTCTAAGTTTTGAGGATCGCTCTGAAGCTAATCTCTATCAAGAGTCCTTCACAAAAATTTTATTATCTCTTTGGTGTTTTTGAAGAAACCTACCAAGCCCCTAAGGTGACATTGGAGTAAAAAAAATCTAAAGTTTAGTTTCATGTGCTCACGTGAAACTTTCATGTGCTCACGTGAAACCTTCAGTGTGCAGAATTTTTTTAAAGTTTAGTATGGCGTGCTCAGGTGAAACTTTTGCGCGCGCATGTGAAACTATCGCGCATGCATGTGAAAGAGATAGTTTCACAGAGCACATGATAGTTTCAGGAGAGCACGCAAAACTAAATGCGGTAGTTTCACGTGCGCACTCAAAAGTTTCACGTGCGCACTCGAAAGTTTCACGTGAGCACGCGATAGTTTCACGTCAGCACGCGATAGTTTCACGTGCGCACGCAAAACTAAACTTTATTTAATTTTTGCTCCATGTCCCCTTAGGGGCTCCGTAGAAACCTACCCATATTTGGGAGGTGATAAAAGAGAACTAATGAAGGTAGGATGAAACTTATTTTTTTTTTCTTTTGAAAGCAGAGGGTTGGTTCAATTGGTTCATTTGATCTATTGTATGTTTATGTCAAGAAGAACATTTTCTGCAAGGAATTAAACTTTTGTGAAAATCATGAAAATGCTGGCTGGCAACTAAAAAATTTAAAATAAACACTGGCGGGGAAAGAGTTAACAACTTTTTTAAGGTAACTTACTTTTTTAAGTTGAACCAACATTTTTTTTACAGTGTGGCAACTGCTCACACGCTTTTTCTCAAACACGTCCTGCCTAAAGTAACTTCAAAAATAACTCCCGCCGTGATGTCAAAGACCCAATTTTCTCCTGGAAGTCCTTTGCACATTTTTTAGCATTGCCAGACTTCTGTTAAATGTCACAATGTACCGGCACTCTAATATTGATCCAAACACGCCTCGTCTCGTTCACCCCAGCCCTCCAATAAGTGGAAAATTGAGTTGAGGAAACGAAGCCCAAGTTGATTTTGGGGAGTTCAGCACCACCATATAATTGGCGTTCATTCGCTACCATAATTACGCTCAGGAAAGGACAAAAATAGACGTACTTGTCAAATTATTAATGGCCCTATAAGTGAGGAGATAAAAGTTCCCCTGTTTCAGGCCATGTTTATAAAGAAAACACAGAGTCGGGTTGTGAAGGGTTTAGACACCACACCACAGAGCTACAAGCAAGTCTTTGCCACGTGTTGGGTTCAGCCTCATAAATATTGTTACAAGCCAATGATCAGTTAACTTTTGACTTTCCTGTGCTATTTCAAACTTTAACCATTTTAAATTCAGTGTCACAGCACGTGTACATTTCATTACTTGTTTGCTCGAGCACTGAGAAGCATGAAAAGTGCTAAAGGATTGTAAGGAGGGAGTCATGATATTGTAAAGTTGGATATACGATAACTTTCTGTATAATGAGATATTTTATATGTTTGTAAAGACTGTATTAAATGTATTTATAACTAAAAATTATGTAACCAACATGTTATTGATCATCTTCCAAACATCAAAGTATGCACACACCAAAAACTTTGACTATACATAACTTTTAAGTAATAGAAATGTTTGCAATGTATTGCAATATGCTTGATTCTGATGTTTAGATACTTTCAATATACCGTGCAGCCGTATTTGTAAGCATGCACTGTTTAAAATCTCTATAGAAATGACAGTAACTTACTGTAGATTTAAATTTATGTTCATTAACAAGTCTTTATCTTTACAAAATAAAACTAAAATAAAACTAAAACAGCCTCATGCAAAGTGTTCTGGGAACTGTAAAGATAAAGACTTGTTAATGTTTAATTTTCATTTAACTTTGAACAAACTGTTGCCAGTGAAAAACATCAATTTAAATCTACAGTAAGTTACTGGCAAACGGCCGCATAACTACTAAAGCAATTTTTTTAAGTTAGAAACTCAAACTTGTCATTTGAATGTGCTTTTTGTGCCAAGTTAGTAGTATTTGTGCCACATTTTGCACAAAAAAAGAAAGCGTATTCAAAATGTTATATCTGTCTTGAAGATGTCAAAAGTTTTAATACTTTATGATCATTTAATAATAGAAAGTGCATCCCATCAACATCACTTTTAAAAGCAGCCACACAAAACGTTTCTATGACTCAATGTTTACTTTCACATCCCCGACGGTCTTTTTTGTCCTACTATAAAGTTGCAAACAGACCTGTGGTGAAGTGCGAGTCAATATAGGAGGTAAACAGAGCGGTTTTCATGTGTGTTTGTGAAATATCACACCCGATAAAACAAGCAATTCATAAACGTTCTGGAAACTCAACGTGGATGCTGGCCATAACAAAGCTAAGTACTATCTCCGCAGGACAGGCTTATATTCAGAAACACCCTTTGAGTAAATAATATTTATAGAGTAAATATGGATACAAATAATAATTATCTTGCAAACATACCCTTTAGCTTATCCATTTAGTTTAACGTACATACGATTGCAATACTTTATGCTAAATAGATGATATAACAGAGGTTCATATTAGAATACTACAACAAAGATCTGTTTATTTTTCATCTATCCCGATTTGAATGATCCTTTTACCAATATTTACAATTAATAAAGTGAGCATAAAGCGCAGCTGGTAAACAAGTAAACAGCTATCGGCCTATCTCTTAAAGCATGTTTAATCTGTCACGCAGTGCAAAAAACAAAGCGGTTGGCATTATAATGCGCTGCTCACAAACAAGGCAAGCACGCATGTTGAACATGACACGGGATTTAGGTTTAAACCTTTAGGTTTAAACCTGGGGCTAAACCTTTAATGGTGACTCATTGTTTGTGTTATAGGACATACTGCAAAGCTACCCTGTTATACATCCTCGGACACTTTCCACAATAAAGTCAAACCATATTCTTTTGTTAGCTTTGTGCTACGCCACAATTCCTGTCGAGTGGGTGTTTTGTGGCAAAGGTTATCCAGGTGGCGTCTTCGACATAGACTGTAAATGTTTACAGACGTTCACTCGGCTTTATTAGACTAAACTACACGATCTTATATCGGATTATTTGATGCTTTACATCACTAAAAATAGAAGTTTGAAAAATAAAGGAATAATCTTTTAGTCAAAGGTTTCCAACAAAATCTGATGTTAAAGTGGATGTACAGACAACAAATAACATTTATTATTAAGAGTACACGATCCATATGTGCTTGCATCCAGAGGAGCACGAAAAGAGCAATTGAAGAGAGACAGGGAAAGTTGTTTTTCCTGGGACAGCTGCAGCCGAGCCCGTCCACGCCGTCTGTATCAGATGTCCCCACACACATCCTAATACAAATATTGTGTGGCAGTTGCCATGGTCACGACCAGGCAACAGCTGTCTGGATTCACTTCACCTAGAACCTGTTCCTGATGGCGTGAAGCCAGACGCTTCCAGCTACAGCTTATTACTGCTCAACACAAGATGCCACGGGATATTTATTCTTGGAAATAGTTTTTAGGTGTTTTTCTTTGGTTGATACGTCGATTCTAATAGTTGATCATTCGTTTTCTTTATTTCAATAAACCGATTGTCAGTTTAATAATCTATGAAGTTAAATGCATCAGTCATCTGTATCCACACTGTAGTTTGTTTTGTTGTAATATTTAAATGCATCAAATATCAGTCTGCACATTATGTTATTGTTATTTACTACAGTTCGTTTGTTCTGTTATAATATATATGTCAGAGTACTGATGCATTTAGATATTATTGTTTGTTACTGTATTTTGTTTCTGTTATAATATCTATACATTTGTAGTTTGCCAGTAACTTACTGTAGATTTAAATTTATGTTATTTACTGGAAACGGTTTGTTCAAAGTAAAATGAACATTGAACATAAACAAGTTTTTATCTTTACAAAATAAAACTAAAATAACAGCCTCATGCAAAGCATTCTGGGAACCAAAATCTGAAGGAAAAAACTAAGAAAAGTTGATGAGGATTTCTGGTTCCCAGAATGCGTTGCATGAGGCTGTTATTTTATAGTTTTATTATGTAAAGACAAATACTTGTTAATGTTTAATGTTCTTTTAACAAACAGTTTCCATTAAATAACTTAAATTTAAATCTACAATAAGTTACTGGTAAACAGCTGCATAAACACACCACATTTTTACCGTGTGTCTATATGAAGAATTTGGTTCCAAAACTAGATAACTCTTTTTTTTTGTCAAAACATGTTTTTATTGTGTTTTATTAGGCTACTTATCAGTATTTTTATTTTTTTGTTTTAAAGGCTTATATAAAAAAACAACTGAATTTATATTTATTGGAATGGGAGTTATCTCGTTTTGGAACCAAACTCTTCATATGTTATACATTAGGCCTACTGTTATTTACTGTAGTTTTGTTCTATTCCGATATCTAAATGCATCAGTAATCTGTCTCCGTGTTGTACATAATGTTTATTTACCGTAGTTTTGTTCTGTTCCCATATCTAAATGCATCGGTAATCTGTCTCCATGTTGTACATCACTGTTTTTTACTGTAATTTTGTTCGTTCCAATAGTAATTTGTCTCCATGTTGTACAGCGCTGTTATTTATCACTGTTATTTACCGTAGTTTTGTTGTGTTCCAATAGTAATCTGTCTCCATGTTATACATCACTGTTATTTACTGTAGTTTTGTTCTGTTCCAATCTCTAAATGCATCGGTAATCTGTCTTTGTGTTGTACAGCACGGTTATTTACCGTAGTTTTGTTCTGTTCCAATAGTAATCTGTCTCCATGTTATACATCACTGTTATTTACTGTAGTTTTGTTCTATTCTAATATTTAAATGCATCGGTAATCTGTCTTCGTGTTGTACATCACGGTTATTTACTGTAGTTTTGTTCTGTTCCAATAGTAATTTGTCTCCATGTTGTACATCGCTGTTATTTAGCGTAGTTTTGTTCTGTTCCAATAGTAATCTGTCTCCATGTTGTACATCGCTGTTATTTACCGTAGTTTTGCTCTGTTCCAATAGTAATCTCTCTCCATGTTGTACATCGCTGTTATTTACCGTAGTTTTGTTCTGTTCCAATAGTAATCTCTCTCCATGTTGTACATCGCTGTTATTTACCGTAGTTTTGTTCTGTTCCAATAGTAATCTCTCTCCATGTTGTACATCGCTGTTATTTACCGTAGTTTTGTTCTGTTCCAATAGTAATCTCTCTCCATGTTGTACATCGCTGTTATTTACCGTAGTTTTGTTCTGTTCCAATAGTAATCTCTCTCCATGTTGTACATCGCTGTTATTTACCATAGTTTTGTTCTGTTCCAATAGTAATCTCTCTCCATGTTGTACATCGCTGTTATTTACCGTAATTTTGTTCTGTTCCAATAGTAATCTGTCTCCATGTTGTACATCGCTGTTATTTATCACTGTTATTTACCGTAGTTTTGTTCTGTTCCAATAGTAATCTGTCTCTATGTTGTACATCGCTGTTATTTACCGTAATTTTGTTCTGTTCCAATAGTAATCTGTCTCCATGTTGTACATCGCTGTTATTTACCATAGTTTTGTTCTGTTCCAATAGTAATTTGTCTCCATGTTGTACATCACTGTTATTTACCGTAGTTTTGTTCTGTTCCAATAGTAATCTGTCTCTATGTTGTACATCGCTGTTATTTACCGTAATTTTGTTCTGTTCCAATAGTAATCTCTCTCCATGTTGTACATCGCTGTTATTTACCATAATTTTGTTCTGTTCCAATAGTAATCTGTCTCCATGTTGTACATCGCTGTTATTTACCGTAATTTTGTTCTGTTCCAATAGTAATCTGTCTCCATGTTGTACATCGCTGTTATTTACCATAGTTTTGTTCTGTTCCAATAGTAATTTGTCTCCATGTTGTACATCGCTGTTATTTATCACTGTTATTTACCGTAGTTTTGTTCTGTTCCAATAGTAATCTGTCTCTATGTTGTACATCGCTGTTATTTACCGTAGTTTTGTTCTGTTCCAATAGTAATCTGTCTCTATGTTGTACATCGCTGTTATTTACCGTAGTTTTGTTCTGTTCCAATAGTAATCTCTCTCCATGTTGTACATTGCTGTTATTTACCATAATTTTGTTCTGTTCCAATAGTAATCTCTCTCCATGTTGTACATCGCTGTTATTTACCGTAGTTTTGTTCTGTTCCAATAGTAATCTCTCTCCATGTTGTACATCGCTGTTATTTACCGTAGTTTTGTTCTGTTATGATATCTAAATGCATCAGCAATCTGTGAATTTAGATCTGAATGCTGTTATAATATCTAAATGTATCACCAATTTGTCTTAATGTTATACATTCTCCATATTTATTGACTGTCATGTTATAATATTGTAATGCATCAGTAATATGTCTCCACTTTTTTGAATAACTGTTATTTACTGTAGTTTGTTCTGTAATAATATCTAAATACATCAGTAATCTGACAACCAACAATGCTAAAACTATTTGCACTTCAAAATGTTCAATTCAATTAAGATATACAGAACATAACTGTAAAATAAAGTTTGGAGAAAAAAAGAAGATAGGGCAAATCAAATTTTAAAAAATCACTTTCTGAAGTAAACATATACACTTCAAATTTGCCAGCTGTAAAACTGTTTATCCAGAAATCCTTAATGCAAGCTCATTGGTTGAAGGTGTGTGAACCTTGTGAGTCAAGTCCAAGACAGAACTGGATTTGAGGAGGTACGTGAGGAGAGCGGCGGCCCTCCGCGCTTCTCTCTCGTGCACAGGGTTCATGTTACGGTTATCGGAAGGAATCTACGAAAAAGTGGAGCCAAGCGCAGCTGCTCATCATCAGGACAGATTAACCTTGTCAAGTGGGGGTGTACCAGGAAGCAAAGGGGAGAGAGTGAGTGAGTGTGTGTGTAAGAGAGAGAGAGAGAGAGAGAGAGAGAGAGAATGGCTGGCAGGCAGGCAAGCTGACTCCACATCTAACTCAACACCACAGAGGCCTTTCCTCACTCCTGAGGGAGCGCAAACACGCGTCTCCTTTAACAGTCTCTCTGTGTCGTTACACGAGTGTATCCCACCAGACAAACACGCCAAACATTACATCCTTCTCCAATTCAACCATTTTTTAGGTTCACACTAATGTTTCTTCGGTGTATATCAGTTGACTTAATCACAGCATAATTTTTTGTAGTAATTTGTCTAGGATTTTTTGACGCAACCCAAGCAATACTTACTGCCCCTAAACGTCAAAGCAATCTAAGATGTAATATAAATTTACCTTACTTCTATTTACACACACACTGTGACCCAAATGCATACTCTAAAAGTATATACTGATTGTGATGGGAAAGTACACATGTTAGTACTAGCACATAACAGAACTGCCCGTTGTTGCCTACATGCACATAAAAATATGCTTAAGTTGATTATTATGCGTTACTAGTGAGGTATTCATTTGGTGTAGCATAACTCCTTCCTCTCACAATGAATTGTGGGTAATATTGGGCTTTGGATCTGTACTTTAAAATAGATCTGTGTGCTTCTAGGACACTCATTTAAACACACTACGGTTTGCGGCATACTAATTGGAATTTCAGGATATATATTAATATGCAAATTGCATGCAAGGACAGAAAGTCTAGCGTATTGCATTATAGGATACACTTACATACTATGTACTACTGTAGAAATAAGTATGGTAGTATGCTATTGTAGCCGAAAGTTTTCTGCTTTGATCATACTTCACACTTAACCTACGAATTCCTCCCAAAGTGACAGGACGACCCAGGGGTCAAAGCTGTTAAAGGTTTGGCACGGGGAAGTGACCTCTGCGATCCTCTGTCGAGCATTCAAAGACTCTTCTGTCATTACAAGCGAGTGTAAACCAAACCTGAAGATGAATCTTTATCATGAGAAAACCTTTACGTTTGGGGGATTAATTGCATCGAACAGCTGCAGTGCCTTAGATGTCGGCGTCGTCAGTTGTGTAGAAAATCGTAAAGCAATAAATTTTTATTTGTTTGCGAAATAGCGCGCTCTTCAGTGGCTTTGAAAATAGCGACAGTCACGCTTTAACATATGGCTGGCGTTATTGAATATATAAATAATTGGCATTGTGCAAAGTCATATGAGGCGAATGCAAACATGGACTTTGATGCAGAAAACTAACCACAATTACTAATATTGTATCCGAAATGACTCACATAGCTCACATATAGTCAAAAATAGAAGTTTAGGTGTTCAAATCTTTGTTTGCAACCCTTGGAGGACAAACTGAACTTTGTTGATCTCCTGCTCAAGCTAAAACGCCGGCATACAGCCAGTTTGTGGTTTTATTTCAATGATCTTGAAAAAGCACAGCCTTCCGTGCCAGAAAAACAAGTGAAAGCCAAGCCACTGTGGAGTGTTTCGTGCCCACTTGAAAGGCAGAGGATATGCTCTTCAATTTACCACTGTGTTCCCCGAAGGCCCGGGAACGCACGGAAGTGTCGGGCTTAAGTTGCAACAGGCAAAATAACCATTGGCACACATATAATGTTAACATTTGAACCTGCGTTCTGTTATTCGTCAGACACAGTACGTTTTCGGTATGTTTCAACCGGTGGTTTTCCTTTGAACGCGGCGCTGAATGAGTCTAAACGAAAGGTTCTTGCGAGATCCGTGTTGAAAAACACAGGTGGAAGTTTTTCGGAGATTCTGACAGGCCGTTGACAACATACAAGGGAGGTGTGGCGCTGTGCCATGCTAGCCCTGGGCGGCACTTACTCCCAAACCAAATGGTGGGTAAACGCCTCACGCTATAATCGAGAGAGAGAGAGAGGGGGATTGGAATTGGAAGACAGCTTCAAAAAGAAATTCTTTTATAAACTTTAGATTATCTTTTTTTAGAAAAATACAATGTAATTGTGTAGCAACACTTACATCTAACAGTACACTGGACAACCAAATGTCAACCTTATTCTTATTATGTAAAGTTTTTACCCAAAGTTTTTAATCATACTGGTATTTAAGATGTCAATGCAAAGTCTTTGTTAAAGTTTTTAAAGCAATTTTTATTATTATTATTAATATTATTTTCCAAGTGCAAATTTCAAAATTGAGAAATGGGTGCATGGGAAAAGTGCCACTCAGTGGTGAAGATGGAAAATACCCTGGTTGTACCACGGTTTCAGTGATGGTTATGCCATGTCCACATACCACTTATTACCATGGCACCATGTCCAAAAAGTGATTACTATTACAAACTTAAGTCTTTGTTTAAGTTTTTAAAGCATTTTTTTTTTCCTAATGCAAATTTTAGAATTGTCACGTCTATAACAGAGAAATTATCCTTATAAATGCACATACAAGAATATTTTTTTTTTCTTTGAAGGCATTTGTTGGGTATTGTTGCTTCTGGTTTGTGCATTTTATTTTATTTTACTTCATTATTATATGTTGCCTCCTAAAAACTTTGTCACATCCATGTTTACCTCATCCAAAATAGACTTGATTTTTTTTAATGTCTGGACCCATCCGGGATTTGGGAAAATATAAACAAATGGATTTAATATACTGGTAATAAATAAGAAATTATATTTCAAGACTGCAAATGTCACATCCATGAATTGCTCCAATAAATTGTTAACTTCCAGCATGCATTTTTGTTGGCCACTTCTTTAATTTGTCAGGTTGCACTGGGTAGCACCGCCCACAGTAAAACGTCATTGGTCCAAAATCTTTCTCCACATAACTACATATTAAACACATTCTCATTAAGTTTGTAACCATAGCTTTCCATGTAAATTGATATGCATGTCCTTGATATATAAATGTAAGAGGTGGTTTGCACAGAGATCACCAAATCAAACTCTATAGCAGATTTTTGGTCAAATATTACAGTGTTAAGGCAGGCTTTCAAACTTGCAGTTCATAGTGAGGAACCCGAGCAGGTTGAGACCCAGCCCCTGACATTCCTATCAGTACCTGTGGAAACTGCAGAATGAGTGGAGGTGTGTCGGAGCTTAAGAGAGCCACTATTTACCCGCGGGGCCGGAAAGCCTCAGGCGGAGGGAGAGGAGGAGAGGCCAGCGGGTGCATTAGGCAGTTTAAACGTGGCCAGCAACAAAAAAAAGCTCGTGAAAACGCTGCCGACAGCAATTGTCAGCATGGCCCTTGCACTTTCTCCAACACACACACACATATTACAGATCACACATAAGTACGGAGCGGAAGACCAAAAGTACCATATGGTACCACCATGGATATTTGGAAGTGTTACCCTGGTGATACCATAGTTTTTTTGTGTGTGTGTACCTTGGATACAGTTAAAAACAATACAGAAATGCATTGCATTCAATCGGTTCAATAAAATATCTTTTCACATATAAATCAATACACGTATAGATCAAATAAAGGGATTCATTGTGGATTTTTTTACTATTGAAATATATGGTATATAAATATGAGAAGTGTTATAATGTTACATATCACATTTAATGTGAATAGTTGTGAGAAAAGCACCCATCCAGAAAGGCCAAAAAATGCAGTTCACAACAGTAAGACGAGCATGTGCCGACCGGAAAGGCGTTATGTAAATGGGTCACTCATTAAAAGTTTATCAAGAAAGCATGCATGTGTCTCTCTCTCTCGGTGTGTGGAGAGGAATGAGAGAAAAATGTGCGCTTGAGAAAAGTGCCCCTTAGTGGTGAAGAAGAACAAACAGCTTTTACAAAAATACCATCAGTTATACTATGTAATAAATGGTATAAGGACATACCAAAGTATCAATGGCACCATGTCCAAAAAGTGCCAAAATACCATAGTTGGTGCAAATGAGTCTAAAAAAGTTACTGCGGTAAGGGTCATTCTACGGAAATGTCAATTTTTCTGTCCCTAGCCTTTACAGAAATTTTACACTAGAAAAACACCTTAGGGTTACAAATTTTTTATATTTTAAAATGAAACGATATGTTATTTGAACAATTACACCTTCTTGAGCCATCAATGTAGCAATATTTGATTTTTAATAATTAATTAGAATTCCAAGCATCACAGAAGTGCTCGTCCCCATAGTCATGTACAGAGGGAAAATGATTTATTTTGAGATCAAAAACAGTGTTTTCTTCAATTTAAAATACAATAATGTGTCCATAACTATCAAATATATTATGTAAATTACATTAAAAAACAAAATGCTAAATAAATATTATAAAATATATAATGAAAGTAGTGGTCCCTTGGAGTTGTGTCACTGGTGTTACCGTTTAACAAAAAAACTCTTTATTTTATTACTGATGACTTTCTTCTTTCAATTTCCTAGAGATCTATGAAGAGATGCCCATGGTAAGTCCACTGTCTCTTTTCAGTTATCAGAAATCTTTTCATTTATCTCATGATTGCACATGAAGCTTTTAGTTTAAGTCACTGGTATGACCTCACTTAGTGTTCGGGAATTGCAAAAAGCTAGAATACAAATGGATTAAACTACTTAATTATAATGATTGACAACATGTGGTTTGATACTTTGCAGCAGCAATTTTGTAAAATGCAGTTTTCATGAAAATTGTCACTGGTGTTACTGTCACTGGTGTTACCTTCCTTATGGGTAACACCAGTGACTGGTGATTTGTTGTGTCACTGGTGTTACTGTGTTTTTTCTTTCACATTAAATAAAATCTCTTACATGTGACATGATGATAATTTTAAATGCATTGAAATCCTGCGACACTTAAGAATTAAGCTTTAAAGCTGAAAAAATTATAAATAATATTTCATAAACACCTTCAATATTGCTTAAGAAGTAAGGTAACACCAGTGTCAAAAAAAAATGTATGTGTATTATTCAAAGAGTAATCTAATAATGTGGACTAAGTTTAAATGTTAGAAAAATAAATTAATTTGAAAACATCTTGACATACCAAAAGTGGACGTTTCTGTAGAATGACCCCGTAACCTTTTGCCATCACTTTCATAAAAATAATCCAACCTTACTGTATACCACTTTACTGTAGTAACAATGACTGTAGTAGAATGCAGGGTTTCCCGCAGCACTTTTCAGTTCGGGCGGCCCACCTAAGCTGTGATACCCTACCACCTTAACTAGGTCGTCCAAAAAAAATTCCACCAAACGCCACATGGCCGAAATGAGAGAAAGACATGGTCCGTCACTGTCTGAAGGATAACTAGCCTGTTGATTAAACATTTAATTCATTAAAAATCTAGTATGTGTTCATTTTCTGTCATAATTTCTTCAAAATTGAGTTTTATTTGATTGTTTTAAATAAAAATCTTTTTATCATGACGCATACGCCCCGCCCCTTTGATTGCCACGCCCCTGGCCCGCCCACCTGCACAACCCTACCACCTTAACTAACAAAATTTCTGCGGGAAACACTGGAATGTATTATTATCATAGTACAATTTTGTAAAAAAAAAATAATGCACTCACCTGAAAACTGTTGCAACATAAAAAAAATAAATCAATTAAATTTAAAGTCAACATGAACTAATATTTGTACTCAAAAATACTCTGGTTATACCACGGTATTGGTGATAGTTACCATGATACTTTGGTGTGTCCACATACCATTTATTACCATGGCAAAATGTCCAAAAAGTAACTGTCTAACCAGCTGCATGATACAAACCTTACATGACATAGTGAGTTAATATGATAAGCAGATGTGTATTATGTAAAACTAAGTGTTTTTTGCCAATATACCATAGTAAGTGCAATTTAGTTTAAAAGATACAGTGGTAATCTGGCTACACCACTTTCATAAAAATAATGCACTGTTATATTTCATGTTTGAAGGAAAAGTTGAATAGGAAAACAATAACTGTACACTATATTATGCCAAAACAAACTTTTATTTTGCATGCGATTAATCGTGATTAATCATTTGACAGCCGTGATTAATCGTGATTAATTGTTTAAAGCCATTTGTCAAAATGATAGCTAATGATTTCCTAAATTAAAACTCTTATGCCTACAACATAGCGTAGGTTTATTAGTTTGTTAATTTACAGCTTACAGTCCTTTAATTTAACTATTACTTGATATTATCTGTCTAAAACAAAACACTTGTGACTACTGCACTAAGGGTTAAAAACTGTTATTCCCTTTATGTTAATCTACGTGTGACAAACTAAGAAATATGTGTATATAAATCGTCCACAATATAACCAGAGTATATGTTAAAATGGGTTAAAGTTTCAATAACTGTCTGAAGTCAAAGAATCAAAGTAAAAAGCTCCCGAGATTCCACATTTTATTGGCATTTCGCAAAACATCAAACAAACATCACACGATCAATCTCCGTCAAACAGAGAATCATATCCAAAATCAGTTTTTCCAATAAAATAGTTTTACATACATTTAATAAATGTAGGCTTGCATTTGTCTCAGGTTTTCTTTACTGAATTAGTCGTCGCTTAAACTGCTGTAACCGGGTTAACCATGCACTTCTTTAATATGCGATATTGCTAAGAGGCTTGTAATGAATAGAAACAAATTACAGTAGCATTCAGGCATTCGAGTAACTAAAGTCTTCATCTAGGCAGGTCACAGCTTGAGCAAGACGCAACGTAAAACGACCAATAAAAATAATCATACAAAAGAAAGAGACACGAGACAAATCAAGAAGGTGCAAAAGGCAAATATATACTTTAGGATAAGTACAAATTCAACTTCCAGTTTGAAACGCAATTGATGAAGTCACTTAATCATTTACTATAAAGTTAAGCGAAATTGTGCAATTATATTTTACATCGCTCCATTTAACTAGAGTCTATCTAGATCGATTTATTAATAATACTGCAATGCAATCAAATTTGCCAAGGCCCTACAACAAAGCTAAGAAAAAGTCTAGTCTAGTTTCATCCATCTACGAGTAAACATTGCATAGGACATCTTGGCTGCATATTACTAATGATCATTTGTGCAATCATTACTTTGCATGCAGTGTGGGAATCTTAACCTGTTTTAAGTCGTTTTTTAAAAAACTTTTTAAATTTAAGCACAAAAGGGAAGTTAATACGTAAAAACTTGGTTCTGAAGTGCAGCGAAACCGTTCGCTTTAACCGAGTTCAGTTCAGCACATGTGGCAGAGATACTCTTTGTTTTTTCCTTCTTCCCTTTCTCCTCCGTGGGATCCGGTCCAGTTCATTTGACGGGTTGCAAATCATCAAGGAATTTCACATTAGGGAGGAATGTTTGGTGAGGCGACCTTGAAAAAGAGAGCGAATGAGTGTCAAGCTTGTTTTTCGCAAGTTTACTACGATGGGTAACCGCATAGGAGTTACAAGAGCCATTATGAATGAACCCAATCGTGTCCGCCTACCTCAAACTTTTCGGCATGCGTCCCCCACCCTTTAGCGACCCCCCCCCCCCCCCAAAAAAATAAATAAATCATGACATAAAAAAATCTCAAACTTAGTATTTGACTTATAAATGCTATATGGTTAGTAGCCTTATATCTATATGGTTCATTTTTTTCCCCTGGCACCATCTTGTGCCCCCTTTTTGGGAACCCCTGGCCTACTCTTATGTAAAAAAAATATCTGATGAGGAAAATTTTACATATGTTGTTGTACGCCTGGGTGATATGCATGCTTCAATTAAGCCAAATACTATAAGTCTGTGATGATTTTGCTTGAATTTAGATGTTAAGTTCCCAAAAGAGCTGTTAGATGTTTCCTGACCCTTATTTCATGACTCTCATTTGTACATACTGAATGGTTAAACATTTTTAATCTACTTGCCGGTTATCACCGTGCATAAATGCTGAGCTATATTCACATACAGTATCTAGATGGCAAATGAGGCAATTCCTGACGGAAAAGGAAGCGCTCCTTCACAAGGAAACATTTAACAAATAACAAGACGACCGCAGCAATTAAGTTCACCACAGAAAATGTGATCAGCATTGCTTTATACGTGTTGAATTGAAGTATTGAGCAACACCAGCCAAATATTTAACCACAATTGAAAAAAGTCTGAGGCGTTTTTAAAACAGGAAACATATACGAGCTTGCCTGGTTTTTCTCAGCTCGCCACGATTAATCCAATTTACGATGCGATATTAAAAACACAAAACGGCTTTCGTTTAAAGCAGGATTCAATCTGCTACTCATTTAGCTGAAATAATAAAAACAGCATGGCATCTTTGCATGAACATTTTTGGGTTTTAAATCTTTTCTTTTAGCGGTGGCGGCCGATGACTTCTCTTCCGAGGGGCGCGAATTCAAAATATGTGTTAGTTGCATCATGTGAACCATGTGCATCATGTCAAAAGGGTTCATGATAAATTTCACCAAGAAATTAACACTAAACTCTGATTACACATGAGATTAAGTGAGTATCTGGCAAACGCGAGCATCTCTTTTATCACAAACCCCTTCGACGCATCTGCAGCAGACACGTATTTTGACAAGACACGTGATGCATGTATTTTCAAATGATGAGCCGCTGACATAACGGGCTAAATACATGTTGTGATGAGCTTTGCATCGGCCGCGACTGTCTTCATAGATAACAAAAAATCGTAATACAATCAAACAATCTTTTTTCTATGTTTGTGTGTATTATAATCTCCTCACCTCTAGTAAAGAAGGAAGAAACGGGTTCGAAGTGAAGACACCATGCTTTCCGACATGTTACGCACTTTCAGGTAGTTGACAAACCCTCTGAAGAAAAGCAGCAAACCTGGGGGTGGAAAAATAAGGAAGTCAGCATGCATCGCCTTTATGCATGTACAAATATATTTATGTGTATGAAGAGCTCCGATGCATTATTTTTTTTGTGAATTAAATTATCTGCAAACAAAGCAGTATTTCTGAATGGTCCTAGGCTGGGATTTTATGCAAAAATGTTTGATGAATACGTGCCGCGAGCATTCGGTTAATATCATCATCATCATCTCATTTTTGACTGGGCTGGCATTAAAGGATTTTGCATCTGAGCTCCTCATATGTGTGACCCTGGACCACAAATCCAGTCATAAGTCGCACGTATATATTTGTAGCAATAGCTAACAATACATTGCATGAGTTAAAATTTGAAAAGCAGGCAAAAGCACGCACATCAATCAACAAAAAAAAGAACGTAGTAGTGTAGAAATGCAAAGTCGGCAAAACAAAAGCTCCAAAAATATTTATTATTAAAAACTAATGCATGGGATCAAGGTGACGTTTTGAGCACACAGGCTCTTCACTTATATTTACATTTACATTACATTAGTCAAATGAAGAGTTTGCTCGAAACGTCACCTTGATGCCATGCATTAGTTTTTAATAATAAATATTGTTGATATTTCTGGAGCTTTGCTGTTGCCGACTTTGCATTTCTACACTACATGAGTTAAAATTATAAATGTTTTATTCCAAAAATCATTTGGATGTTAAGTATAGATCATGTTCCAAAAAGTTATTTAGTAAATTTCCAATCATAAATATATAAAAAATGTATTTATCATTAGTAATATGTGTGGATAAAGACTTCATTTAGACAACTTTAAAAGTGATATCTCAATATTTTTTGCACCCTCAGATTTTTAAAGTTGTATTTCGCCCAAATATTGTCCTATCCTAACAAACCATACATCAATGGAAAACTTATTTAATCAGCTGATGTATAAATCTCAATTTAAAAAAATAATTGACCCTTATCACTGTTTTTTGTGGTCCAGGGTCACATATGTGTAAACAGCAGCGAGTATGTTTGTGTCTTTTGCTATGATAAAAAAAATTATAAATCTCATAAGAGGTCACATTGCATTCAATTTTCTACTAATAATAAATTGTATATCAAGATCCATTTTGAATCTTAAAACATGTAATGTTGTGAATATTCCACCAGATGGCGCCACAGTGCTGCAAAAAACTGCCTAGTGCTCAGTTCAAAAACAAAATAGCTCGGAAGCGCCTTTCTGCCTTACTTTTTCCAATATTTTCAAAAAAAAAATGTTTTTACTGTCTGCCCTGTTTAATGTCTGCAGGAGAACTTACCAAGAACAAGGAAAATCCACCAGAGCCAGTACTGTCCATTGAAGTATCCGGTAAAATAATCTGAAAACTTTAAAGATAAATGATTTTGATTAAACATTAACTGTTTGTGAGCTGTATAGTGTTTTCAGAACTTCATTTTCGTTTTTATAAGAAGTCTAGACAGTGCAAAAAACAGATTTCAATCCGATTTTAGAAATGCTAAACAGAATGTAAAATCTACATTTTTTATCATTAATCAATATGG
The DNA here is from genome assembly GCF_030506205.2 of Paramisgurnus dabryanus. Classification (NCBI taxonomy): domain Eukaryota; kingdom Metazoa; phylum Chordata; class Actinopteri; order Cypriniformes; family Cobitidae; genus Paramisgurnus; species Paramisgurnus dabryanus. The sequence goes on from NC_133340.1 coordinate 30,857,782, forward strand.
TCTAACACAGGGGTCTCCAACCTTTGAATAGAACAAACATTCTTTTCTTTTACTTGCTAATTTTATTTTACTTTTTGATATGTTTTATTATTGTTTAAAAAGCTAATATAAAAATATGTAATAAATAAATATTAAAATTGAGGACATTAATAGAATGTGCTTTGGCAGGCAACTCATAGACTCTGTGTGGGCAACCTGTTACAGTTTTCTTTACTAAAACAACAGGTGTGATTCCCTTTGTATGCATACCTATACATCAAGCTAAGACACTCACCCGCACGATAAGAATCCATTTGATGAGAGACAGGCCAAAGCCGCAGATGGCACCGTATCGACCGGCAATGGTGTTGGTCAAACAGAAAGACAAGCAGAAACCGATCCAGTTGAAGAGAAAAGCCACTGGTTTCACAGAAAAAAATTGCATTGCATTTATGAAAACAGACTTTAAACCGGCTTAGGACACACACACAAAAAGTCTTTATTATAAGCCATTTGCTTTTTTAAATGAAAGTTACAAGAAAGCAACTGTGATTTGTATGCATGTATGTGAATAATTCTTCTAGGCTTTCACAAAAGCTTCAAACGTGCCTCGTTCGATCAGAATTTACCCTAAACACAATAAGGTTCATATATTGCATTGTTTGGGCTTGCATGTCCACCAGTGTGCAAGGCAATAACATGCAATATCCACTGTTTCTAATTTACAACATGCAATACATCAAAACACCACCAGATGGTGCACAAGAATAAGAAATGGAAAACTCAATACTGGTTTAGATTCTGCAGTTTCTCTGTGCTGCCTTCCACTGTTAGAAACAGTAGATGAAACATTACGCAGTTCACCAAGTTTGTTATAATCATGTCTATTATGTATAACTATTGGTATTGCATTGAAATAATGAGTTAATTACCCACTAAAAGTTGAAATGTGCTGTTTATTTGCCGCGTTCACATATTTCTGACTTTTAGGAGTATACTAGCTTAAAGATGATGTCAAAGTCAACAGACATAGACTAAAAGCAACAAAACAACTTTATCATACTGGGCACATCATGCATACTGATAAATATAAAAGTATAAAGTATAAAAGTATGCTATCCTGAGTCGTACACACACATACAGTCGGCTTAACTTACTGAAGAAGGCCAGCATAAAAATCCCATCATTCCCAACCCTCAGCTGGTCGGCATCACTGAAGTCATCCCGAACTGGAAAATCCTCATCCTTATTCAAAGTCAAACAGAGAGAAAAAGACTTAGAAAGAGGCAAGGTCTTTAAAGAGGCATAGTATGGACAAAGCATGCTCTTAAAATAACAGTTCAATAAAAATACAAAAAATTATTTCACCTCCATTTATATTGTTTTAAAGAGATAGTTCATCCCAAAATTAAAAGGATGTCATTATTAAATCTCCCACATGTCGTTCTAAACCTTTATACGTTTCTGTATTTTGTTGAACACAATAGAAGATATTTTGATAAATGATGTAAAAAAAACACCTGTTTGATTTGTCAGAGAGGCTGGAAAACGATCATGCAATGCTAAACTCCTACATAAAACGTCATTTGTATTAACTATAGTAATCTAGTAAAGTGTAGTATACTTCAGCATATCATAGTAATTAATACACTTTATTAATGTATAAATACAGTATCATGTCGTATTAACTATAGTGAGCTTCTAAACTATAGTAAATACTTAAGTTTAATTTAATATTTACTATGGTAAGGTTTCAAAACACTATACGTGTAGTATCCATAAATCTTTAAAAAAAAATTTTTATTAATGTGGGTTTTTGCATTACACTTTCTTACTTATTGTCTTGTTTTCAGTAAAAATATAAAAAAAAATCCTAAATTAAGATGTATTTTCTTGATGAGCAAATTGATCTAAAATATCTAATTTAAGCCAGTTTGTGCCTAAAACAAGCAAAGAAAACTGCCAATGGAATAAGAAAATATTTCTTGAATTAAGTGTTTATGAAAAAAGTAAACTTATTTCAAGAAATGTTTTCTTCTTCCATTGGAAGACAAAAATACTAATGAAGAAAGTCATTTTTTGCTGTGTATAAAGCAAATTCCCAATTCCATGTAGAATATAACGTCTCTAAACCGAATGGGGCAAAAAACAAGTCGACTCTTAGATTACACATAAAATATACAAACAGAGGTGAATTATGTAACAGTTAATGTCTGTAATCAAAGTTCGATTACAGGACAATGCTACTTAAGCTTATAAAATAAGGAGGTTATATAACAATAAAAGCCTTACATCTGTAATTCATTGTTTCCCGAAGTGATTTCTTAACCATGCTTGAGAAAACTCAGGCCATGCATAACTCAATTCAAACTAGTACTATTTTAGAAGTGTAAAGAGTTTAAACCAAAGTGGCACGTATTTTTATAGAGACACCACAAGCGCAGACCATTTCCAGGAAACAGACTTACATCCACTAAAATCACCTTGACAATGTGATAAAAGTCACATAAGGAACGCTTTGGTATCATTTGCACACAGATGCCACTTGGTTTGATGTTTAATGTAATGTACGCCCCTTCTAAAGCATAAGTCCGAATGGTTTTGGGGTCACGTTACATAACACTTCTTCATCCGAGCTCATATAAAAACGAGTGAGTATCTGAGGGATACTGAATCTGGGTCATGGTTTCCATGGTACACCACATCTTCCACACGGTTTGTCACGTTACTGCTTACAGACTAATCACAATGTAGACTTTATGAACAAGATATCTAATCAAAAATGAAGATACAGGCACTTTCAGATGCTGTGGTCATGATCAAATCAAAGCTTAAAGGTTACTGCGTCCAGCAAAACATCACAGGGGTTTTGTGCGCTGGAACGTTCTTGTGTTTTGAAGCACACGTGGATGCATGAGATACTCACTCGTGGAATGACCTCAACGGCCGATGCGGCCATGGCTGCCGCTTTTGCCTTCTCCGCCTCATCATACGTGGGCAGAGACGTGGCGACGCTGTAGGGCGGAGGCACGGGGAAGTCCCCCGGAAATGCACTTTCTGCAAAGATAAAGGCCACAGGTCAACCAGATGCCACGTTTCTAGCAACAAAGTGGATACATCTCACAACACTTTTATCCAAATCAAACCCACAACCTTTGTTTCCAACCCAATGATCTACCAGTTAAGTTACATGAATACTAAACACTGAGTTTTATTAGTGCCTGCCGTTTGCTTTAGCATCACAAACTACTGTTTATGATAAAACCTCAATGGCTTCCAAATTACGTGGCCTGTTGAAGGAAAGTGTGATGTTGGTATTCTAAATGACTGGATGACTTTTGCTTGGCAGACAAAACATCCCACCCCACTCACAATTTCATTTGAAAATCTAAAACATACTTGTGACCCTGGCCTGGACCACAAAGGGTTTTATAATCATCTGAAAGCTGATTAAATAATCTTTCCGGCAATGTATGGTCTGTTAGGAAAGGACAATAATTGTGCAAAAAAAATCTAAATATTGAGAAAATTGGCTTTAAAGTTGTCCAAATGAAGTCCTTAGCAACACATATTACTAATTATAAATACATTTTATATATTTACAGTATGAAATTTACAAAAAATCTTTATGGAACATGATCTTAACTTAAAGTCCTAATGATTTTTGCCATACAATGTATTGTTGGCTATTGATACAAATATACCTGTGCTACTTAAGATCTGTGCTACACCTGTGCTACTTATGACCTGTGCTATTCCTGTGCTACTTATGACCTGTGCTATTCCTGTGCTACTTATGACCTGTGCTATACCTGTGCTACTTATGACCTGTGCTATTCCTGTGCTACTTATGACCTGTGCTATACCTGTGCTACTTATGACCTGTGCTATACCTGTGCTACTAATGACCTGTGCTATACCTGTGCTACTAATGACCTGTGCTATACCTGTGCTACTTATTACCTGTGCTATACCTATGCTAATTATGACCTGTGCTACTAATGACCTGTGCTATACCTATGCTAATTATGACCTGTGCTACTTATGACCTGTGCTATACCTGTGCTACTTATGACATGAGCTATACCTGTGCAACTTATGACCTGTGCTATTCCTGTGCTACTTATGACCTGTGCTATACCTGTGCTACTTATGACCTGTGCTATTCCTGTGCAACTTATGACCTGTGCTATTCCTGTGCTACTTATGACCTGTGCTATACCTGTGCTACTTATGACCTGTGCTATTCCTGTGCTACTTATGACCTGTGCTATTCCTGTGCTACTAATGACCTGTGCTATACCTGTGCTACTAATGACCTGTGCTATACCTGTGCTACTTATTACCTGTGCTATAGCTATGCTAATTATGACCTGTGCTACTAATGACCTGTGCTATACCTATGCTAATTATGACCTGTGCTACTTATGACCTGTGCTATACCTGTGCTACTTATGACATGAGCTATACCTGTGCAACTTATGACCTGTGCTATTCCTGTGCTACTTATGACCTGTGCTATACCTGTGCTACTTATGACCTGTGCTATTCCTGTGCAACTTATGACCTGTGCTATTCCTGTGCTACTTATGACCTGTGCTATACCTGTGCTACTTATGACCTGTGCTATTCCTGTGCTACTTATGACCTGTGCTATTCCTGTGCAACTTATGACCTGTGCTATTCCTGTGCTCCTTATGACCTGTGCTATACCTGTGCTACTTATGACCTGTGCTATTCCTGTGCAACTTATGACCTGTGGTATTCATGTGCTACTTATGACCTGTGCTAAACCTGTGCTACTTATGACCTGTGCTAATTATGACCTGTGCTATACCTATGCTAATTATGACCTGTGCTATACCTGTGCTACTTATGACCTGTGGTACTTATGACCCGTGCTATACCTGTGCTACTTATGACCTGTGCTATACCTGTGCTACTTATGACCTGTGCTATACCTGTGCTACTTATGACCTGTGCTATACCTGTGCTACTTATGACCTGTGCTATACCTGTGCTACTTATGACCTGTGCTACTAACGACGTGTGCTAATTATGACCTGTGCTATACCTGTGCTCCTTACGACCTGTGCTATTCCTGTGCAACTTACGACCTGTGCTATTCTTGTGCTACTTACGACCTGTGCTATTCCTGTGCTACTTATAACCTGTGCTATACCTGTGCTACTTATATTTTGTCGTCCAGGGTCACATTTATATATTAAAAATGCTTTCACACCGTGAAAAATGCAATTGTGAAACATTATTTAGTCAATATTCCATTATTTTATTTGTTGAAGAAATCCGACACAATCAACATTAGACCAACCAATGATGCGTGTTTTGGGGTGAATATCAGTTTTCCGACTAATGGAATCTGAGAAGAAACATTCTGGAAGTTTGTGTTTGATGCCAATAGCACCACAGAAATGAAACTTCACCTTTGAGCTCTCTTTGGAACTTTGAAACTTTTGCTTTATCCAACTGCTTCCAAGAAGCTTAATCTTTAACACTGACACTAACTATGATGATTATAGTCTACAGTCCACATCTACATACAGCCTAACTATAATGCCATGCCTCATGTTTTATCTTTTTTAATTACACTTGCTAATATTACTTGCTAAACTCACTAACACTTCCAACAATTAAATGACCAACATTACACTTATTAACATCACCAGTGTCACACTCGCTAACATCGTCAATGTCAGACTCTTATGGTGCGTGTCCACTGGCGCAAATCTGGGACTGACAGTGGAGCGGGAAAGGTGCTGAGAGCAGCAGAGAGCAGCAAAAAAAGTTGGGTGTTTCTTGACTTTATGCAAATACAAAGCCACAAATGCCAGACAACAGCCAATTGTTATAAAAAGTGGGCAAGCCAAGACTTTGATGTATGTTTCTGAATATTTGCAGAACTGGTAGATTACGGGCTGAAATCAGGTCTCATTTTGTATGTTTTATACAGGGCTGTCTTGAACATTCGCTGAATTGTTTTGAAATTCTGTTGGTAGATAGCACCAATGAAGTTCGAAGAAAATGAGAAAACGCAATCTGTGTGGAAATTTTTGCTATACATTAAATGAACTAACATGCACCAAAGCGAAAGCATTTCAGCCAGTGGCACTGATGGTACTTTCACACGTGGCGTCAGGGTTAACGCTTCTCATTTACTTTGAATGGATGCCGTCATCCGTCGGCGTTGCATCAATGGCGTCGCTTGTGGCAGAAGTTGAACATTTCTCAACTTTTCAAGTGCCAGCACGGGCGTCAGCCAATCAGATCGCCCTATTCAAATAACCTAGTGCAGACGCTAGCCAATTATGTGTATGCAAGAACAAAGAACATTGGAGGATGTGTCGCAGTCCACTGTGATTGACGGTTGTAACTATGACGCCCACCGTCAAGCATTAACGCCACGTGTGAATGTACTGTGAGCATTGCAGTGGAAATACACCGTAATAATAAACACTGTGAACAGACAATGGTTCATACCTGGTGCAGCTGTTGCTCCCATGGCCACACTGGCATAAGGTGGAGGCGGGGCTTCCGTATCTATTGCCACAGGGTTGCTAATGCCTATCACAGCGGCAGAAGCCTGGGAGGAGGTGGACGGCTCGGCACTGGCGGACTCTTCAGAGGGATCGTCCTCATTGTGCAGCTGGGAAAGGGCAAAAGATGAACACATACAAATTAGGTTTCATTATTATGGTTTAACTGACACATCCCAATCCAGAGATATCCCATAGGTAATTGTGTCATTGTTTAAGGAATCATAAGGCTGTGAAAGTTGTGTGTGTTGGGATTTTAAATAAGCAAAGTTACTTATAACAAAATCGAAAATAAGATGCTGTGAAATTGGCAGGATGTAGTTTCTAGACAAACACATCTGGTATCAGCATGACACTTTTTCTCAAAGATAAATTGAAAGTCTGATTTGCAGCGTTAACTCAAAGCGTGCAGTGTAATGAATGAAAGCGAGACAGGCCACATTTCTTCCATTGTATATCTGTGACGTACTTTATCAACCACAGATGTAAAAAAAAGCACCCTAAATTGGTCACACGGGAACAGAGCATTCAGTTCTGAAGTGATAACCAAAGGCCTTCACCGGCTAAACTGAAACTGCGCTGTGCTCGTCTAAGGGAGGATATCACCTGACGCTGCAAGAAACATCAACAACTTGAGTCAACAGCTCGGTCTCTTTGGTTGCATAACCATATTCCCCACGGCCTACGAAGAACAAAACAATTTGTCAATGAAAACTTTCTACATGGGCTGGTACTGAATAAAATATTTGGGGCAAACAGGAGCCATGAATCTTATATGAAGTGGCTTGAAAATGTCTTCTGAGCATTGACGCCTCATGGTAAAATGACACGAAGGTATTTGGCATATCACAGCGGTGCAGGTTGCTTGCCAAAAAAGTTTGCTGCTCACACAGAGATAACAGAAGACCGATGTGACGCCAATCACGAGACGTGAGATGTTTTTGAATGCAAGATCTTATCACATGCTTAGGTCACGTCTTCTCCAACCAAACATAATGCCAGGAAGTGCCACTGTAACCAAAGATTAAAATAGAAACCAAGTCACACAATTATCGCATTTTAATGACTGATCATTGCCATCATTTCAGAGTACTCTAGTACTCGGAAACTCATAACCACCGCTACCACATAATATGTGAGGCTTGGTGACAGGGCTGGAAGCCATGGAAGTCTCTTCATAGGTCAACGCTCTTAGGTTTAACTAAACGCAATGGCAAACAGAAGCGGGATTAAAGACCTAAGGAGGGATGAAGTTCACATGAACGCGATTACACTGTGAGGCCAAATCAAGGACAGAAACAACAGTTGTGTTGGACTGAGGACAACCTTGATGACTATTACATAAACACAACAACTGGTCAGGAATGTCACAGACATCTCTTGTGGGTGGTATTAAAATCAACATGAATGTCATTTACAGAGTCTAAACAGCTGTAGCTCTGTAGCTCATCTGGTACATGGTTGCGTTAGCAATGCAAACGGTTGTGGGTTCGATTCCCAGAAAACCCACACTTTTACTAACCAAATTTAAAGCTTGAATGCATTGTAAATCGCTTTGGATAAATGCATCTGCCAAATGCATCATAGAAATGCAAACAGATGATGGCTTCTGCCACCAATATGACTGTTATACACTTAGCTCCTCTTAAAGGGGGCATATAATAAAAATCTGACTTTTTCTATGTTTAAGTGCTATAATTGCTTCTATCAACCTATAAAATGGGAAAACGAACAACCCAGTAACTTAGTTTGGTAAACCATTCTCTGCAAGCATGTAACAAAAATAGGTCTTTGAAATTTGGCTCCCCTTGTGATGTCAGAAGGGGATAATACCGCCCCTTAAAGGACAAGTTCGGTATTTTACACTTAAAGCCCTGTTTTCAGATTGTTTTTGATGAAATAGAACGGTTTTGACAGAAATTTGGACATATGATGCTGGCCCGAGAATTTTCGGGTGTTTTTTGTATCACCTCGCATCTCTACAATGGCTGCATAGGTGCACTGGAACAATCCTTCCTAAAATGCATTAAACTTTCGTTTACAAAGACATGAAACTCACCGAATGGTCAGGGGTGTTCACTGATATGCTCACACAAAAATCGCTGCAAAAGATGCTTTCCAACAGGTTTTATCTTAGTTTTTGTCCAACTTGATTGACTTGTATTAGATGTGCTGTGAGGTACGGTATTACTCCGCCACCGGAAACAGAAATGGAGATGTTTGTATTCTTGCAATTGGCAAAGGTGGATTATCGCCACCCAACGGGCTGGAGTGTCTATTATTTAAGCTCTCAGCAGAATAATGTACGGGTGTTTTTTGATCAACGCTCTGAATGGCATGTCTATCAAAATTCTTTCACAAAAACACAATTATCTCAGCTGTTTGCTTAAAATTTTGTATTGTTGAAGAAACCTACCCATATTTAAGAGGTGATAAAAAGAGAACTAATGAAGGTAGGATACGAGAGAATGCCTCCCTGCCAATGACGAGTATTTCCGGCAATCCGTAATATCGCTATTATTCACCAGGTGGCGCGCTTCCACAACTGATAAAACCCGGAAGTATTGCCCTAGGGTAAACAGCTGTATGTCTGTGTATGTTTTGAGAGGGTTTGTTCTTTCATTTGATATATTGTATGTTTATACATTTAAAAAAGAACATTTTCTGGAAGGCATTAAACTTTTGTGAAAATCATGAAAAATGCTGCCGCTGACAAAAAAAAAAAAGCTGTCGGGGAAAGAGTTAAATACATGTACAAACATTTCATTTTCGTGAACACCCGCACAGCAACGTGACTTGGGCACGTAACTTCGATAGAGACGATAGTACAAAATCTATACCGGTTGACTAATTTCTACCGGTTTATCATACCAACTGGTTTATCTCCCACCCCTGTCTGGAAGGCATTAAACATTTGTGAAAATTATAAAAAAGGAGTTAACATGGAAAAGAGTTAATATGCTATAATAAATTATCTATATGGTATTTTGAGCTAGAACTTCACATACCTACTCTGGTATTTATTTAATTACTAAGATTTATTTTACATCTTAAAAAAGTATTGTGAAATGTCCCTTTGAATACATAGCATTTACACAGAATTTTAAGCAAAAAATGTGATAATAATCCACTGTAAAAAATATGCAGAATTTTTGACAAATCAAAATTTTATTTAACTTTAACTTGGTGTCAACTTTGTGCAAATAAAGTTGTGTCAACTTTAAACAAGCCAAAACTTAAAGTAGGTTGAATTGATTTGCAAAACTAAGTTGTTGCCTTGTTTTTGCACCCTGCATTTTTTACAGTAGTGCATGCAGGCCTGTAAGTTTGACATGTTGATAAATGGATCTCATTTTACAAATTGAAAAGATTCAAAGTCAGCTTCTGAAAAACACATTGACTGTTCACCCTGCCCTTAATTAACATTACGGCTAACATGCCTTTCCTGTGAGCAAACTACACCACAAGACCGGCCTGTACAGGCCTCGGGTCTATAGATGCCTGTGTCATTTTGCATTGTGCTGATTAAGGATGAATTCATAAAGAAAAGTTAAACAGGGAGATGAACATAAAACGGGTATAATAAAGATCATGTGCTTGTGTGCAGAGGTCGAGTTATAAAGGAAATCTAAAGGGAACTAGTTCTGAGAAAGTTTACTGTGATAAAACCACAACCGCCTAATAGCGATGTAGGTATCTTAAAATGGAAAGACCAGCTCGGAAAGCACATCTAGAAAGTGTTTTTTTGTGGTGGTTGCACAGCAACTGCTTAGCACGTAGCGAGATCAAAAAAACTTTCTGACTAATAGCTAGACGTTTATTTCCTTCCTAGAAACGCTGAGAAGACATTAAGAAAACATATACACAGCCCTACTGGATGAATTACTCCAAGAACTGAATTTCAGCTGCTACACAGAAAACATTTTAGAGAAATTTTTATTCCAAGAACAGAAAATAGCAGGGTATTTCATAAAGTAGATCTATGAATATACTACATCTTTGTTTATTCAAGGCCGTGCAATATTTTAACCTTAACACTGCCATTGCAAAACCCGATAGAAGCTCAAAGGCAACACACAATGTGGCTATACGTGTCGACGTATTGGTTATATTTATTTGTTTTAAAAACACACACCTCTAATATTCATTGGAAATGAAAAATAGCGGCTTTCTTTCACCAGGTATTTACTGTTAGTGATTATACAGCAGTAAGCAAAAGTGTTTTTAAACTTTGGAAAAGTCTTTGCCGTTTATTTGAACATTTTAGTATAACTGTTTTAGGGCTGTGACGATGAATCGTGTTTCGTGTACTACAGCGTTTTGGTCAGTAGGAAGTCCTTATCAACCTTAACTCTTTCCCCGCCATGAGAAAACGCTTTCCTGCCAATGACGAGTATTTACGGCTTTGCGCAATACCGCTATTATCCACCAGGTGGATAATTCCGCAACTTATGCAACCCGGAAGTAACACCTCACGTGAACGAGTTATCTAGGCAAAATCACGTTCATAATCGTGGAAAATCGCCTCCGATAATAATGTATGCAATTGGCCTAGCTTCTTTGTGAAATACAGCTCTGTGTAGTAAATGCCGCTCCATCTGATAAAGGTGATGCCGATTTACTACGAATCACCGAACTGGCTTTACTGAAGAGATATGCATGAGAATCGCAGGCGATTTTTTTTTGTCCAGCTCTAGTTTGGAGTGTAAACTAAAACTTAACTTTGCGGAAAAAAATATTTAAGAAGGTAACTGTACAAATTATTAGTCGAAATCCAGGAGAACAACTTTTATCGTCAAAAATATAAGAGAGGATCAACAAAATGTAAATAATTGCTAAAATAGTTTTCTATTTTCAAAAAACGGTTTCTCTACTCATATCTCCTGTTATGCAATAGTTTGCTCTTTTTGCAAAGTAATTTTAAATAATAATTAATCAAATAAATACTTTAACCAAGTTTAGTTTTTTTTTATTTTGTACAATACTTCTCATATTTCAATGGTTCAAATTAATAATTCAGAATAAAAAAATTATACTAAATAAGAGTACTATTTAAATAATTTTCTCTCTCAAACATATTGTTTCACTTCAGAATATATTTATTAACCCACTGGAAAATTTTGGTTTATTTTAATATAAGAAGATAACATGATGTCATCTTAATATAAAATCACTTTTAAATAAAAGAACGGAAGTGGGGCATGAGGGATAAAATATGACAATTGTCAGATTTGGGTGAACTATTCTTTAATTGAACCGTTTTGGGCATTAAAGGCAAATACTGTGCAGATATGCACTCTGGACATCACTTTTGGCCAATAAATAATAAATAACTGGCATTTGCAAAGTAGGTTACTTTAAGAATGGTATCAGCATGGTACCCTGTCAAGAAAACAAATAAAGGCTCTTTAGAAGTGTGTGTTGTTTATTTATAAGTGACATTATATCACTTTTTGGCACACTTCGTCACATAATAAACATAGGAGTATGTCGTAAGAGCAAATTTGCCCCTAAAAATTTCACAACAGTTTATAATATCCACACGCGTCCCAAACGCGTTTGTGTTGCTGCAATCAGTTCAACTGCGTAAAAACCTTTGTCTCCCTTGTGTTAACCCACATCTCTAGCTGTATGAAACGCGTCCAGTCCAGTTTTCTACATAGTTTGTCCTACGTCAGCAAGACGGCGCGTGAAGTTTAAGTACAAACATGCATAGGCCCTTGCGTTTACGCGATATGTTGCGCGTCGCTTGGATGTTTTGACGCATAGAATGCGTACCGCTTATTTTTGTGGCGCTGTGGGAGTGATGGTGATCAATGTTTGTATATTAGTTATAAGGTGTTACAATGTTATATAACGATCAATGAATCAAGACTTACCACTTGGTAGCGGCTCGCCGCCTGATCCATTTTCATACACGACCAGCCAGGAGCGAATTAAATCTGTAAATCCTTGACTGATTCGAATTAAAAAAGACTGTCGTTTAGGTTGAGATCATACGGCACGGATCATTCACAAACAAAAACAGTTAAAGAAAAAACATGGTTTAACGCGAACGCTCTTTCACAAGATGCTGTCGCGTCCGACAACGAGAAACAAAGCGAGTGGGAGGGGGCGCGCGTGACGTCATTGTGACGCAACGGTGCGCACGCCAAACAGGCTCTTTCAATAATATCTGTTATGGCTTTCATACATAAAATATACCCAAAAGTATGTTTTCAGTTTTTATTGCTGACTTTAAATGTTTTATTGGAATAAAGTATTGATAACCCAAATCTAGTTGTTCACTTACTGAAGATTTAAAGCTAATTACAAAATCCATTTTGCAATCTACTCTTTCTTTCTATTTTTTAAAGTTTTTATTCATTCATTTAATTTGTTTTTCTTTTCTTGTTGCTGTATTTGGGTAAACCGTTACTTTGATGTAATACGACCCCTGTGTGTTTTTGGAAACTCTGACAGTAAATTGCACCTTTTCCCCAAACAGTGAGCGTCCTTTTAATTTACATGTCCGTAAAGGTGACCTGCTTAACAGTAAACATAAACCTTCATTCATACTTGACATATGAGCCACCTGTTTAGTAAAGTAAACATCGCCCTCACGTGGGTATTACATCCTATTGACGACACTGTCGTATCACTTAATGCATTAAATGTGAGTGTTTAATACAGACTACCTATTTATGTTAATAGTTATTGAAGATCTGATTTTAAAAAAAGAAGGCACTTTAACATCCAAAAATGTGCACTTATAAGTCTGAATGTCACCAGAAGAGGTCACTAAAATCATTCTACTTTATTTACACTTTTAATCTATTTACACTATGGACAAAAGTATTGTGATGCCCCATTTTAATGAACAAGTTTGACTACTTTAGTCATTCACAAATCTTAATGCTACAAAATATATTGATTATTTTAGAGAATTGTGTGCTGCTTATTTTAAAGATACAGTTTGGACAAGGCCCTTTTTCTGTTCCAACATGACAATGCCCCTAAACACAAAGCAAGGTTCAAAAATAAATTTGTTCAATCTAGTGTGACATTTTTCAGAAACTTTTATAGATTTATAACTTTGAACAAAAGCTTTTAAAGCCCTGTCACTCCTGTCACCTCCCACTTTGTTTGATTCCAAATATAAACAGTAGAGGGCGACGTTTAAACGGCCATAAACATGACTCTTATGCCAAATCCATCTGTCTTAAAAAATAACAATACCTCCTTTGATTAGCGCATTTTCCACTAGAATAAATCCATCAGGATTAAAGGTATTATACAAGCACAAACAAATACCATAGTAATACCCTGCTTTTGCACTAACATAGCATGATTGTTCTCCTTTTGAGTTTTATGTCAAATCTATGGTACGTTACATAAATTAGGTACAAATCCAGTACCGTGATATATAAATATTATAATATTACCATCTGATACTATCAGTGTACCAAAGTGTTGTAAGAGTACTTTTAGTAAGATCTAACAGATTAAATCCATTGCAAATATTTTGCCATATTTTAATATTTTGCAAAGCTCTAATAAAACCGCGCAATTCTAAGCAAAAAAACATGTTTGAATCTTTATGAATAGCATCTGAATGCAAAATGTAGTATTTGCATATTGAATAGATACATATTTAAATATTAATTTGGATTTGTTCACACAGATTGGATCAGACAGACACTAGGAATAATAAACACTCTGGATTTAATCATAATAAATATTTTTACTTAAAGTAAACAGGTTTATCTTAAATGTTACTACATAATGCAACATTAGGTTACCATAAATGGCATAAACCTACTAGACATATTGTTGTATAAGCTTTAATGATCTCTATTTTCTGTCTTAATATATTGCCCTGCATGACTTGGAGACTTTTTAAAGGAGTGTCAGTTTGCCCCTCCTCTGGTGTAGATATAAAATCAAACTGTTGTTTGAGCGGGTTGTGAAGCTCTCGTATGGAAGGCCACAAAGACAAACAACATTTCTCAATATGCGTTCTTGTCTTTGCATTCTTTCAGACTTGTGAAACGTGTATAAATGGACATAAAATCCCCGGATGTGTTGTTGCTTCCTTCTTTTTATCGAGGTTCCATCAACATGTGGCTAGTGTGGATATATGAAAGCAAGTTTCCCTGCTGAATAAAACAATAAAACCAATACAGAAAATTCTAATTGTTTCCATTAAAATACCAATAGTAACCATTAGGCTTTACCATTAAAACCACTACACTGCAGTGTGTATTGGGCAATATTCTAGAAGAACCAATACATAGAACCAATAGAACCAACACATACCATTAGAGACCAACAAAGACCAATGCACTGTAGTGTGTTTTGGGCCATATTCCATTAGAACCAATAAAAGTCCCAATAAAACCAATAGAATTTCTGTGATGGTGTCTATTGGTTTTTTCCAACAATGCATTTTGCGTAAATGGCAATGAAGCAGGAAACCTGCATAATATTTTAACAATTTATGTGTCACAAAGTGTAGTTGTGTCTGATGGTCAAACGTGAGATATAATGAATTTTTGGTATATCTTATGAGCAATCTTGGGTCTCATAAATGTTATGTGTATATTAATCACATTATGTCTGTTATTTATATATTTGTTTTAGCTGGGGTAAGAATTTTATAATTTACAGTGAGAAGGCTGGTAGACATTTGCTTGTAAAATTTTAATAAAGGAATAAACATTTGGAAATGCCTGCTGAAATTTACATTTAAATCTATGTTTAAATGACAAAGCACAAATAACCTTTAGGCACTTGCAAAATTTTATGCCTAAATATTTTTATTTTCATAAATGCATTTAACACTTACAAAATGCAACAATAACATGCAATAAAACAATGTTGATAAATACTATAAATAATCATATGTGTAGCATTTTATGAATGTTGCGATGCTGTATTTAGTAATATAATGAGGTCAGGTAGCCAACAGAAAGATCACAGCACATCTCAATTCTCACAAAGATGTATTCTTTGTCCTCGTGTCCTCAAGGTTGCCTGGCGAAACCGGTCTCCACAAGACACAAGTCTGATCTTTGCATTCTTAGAATTGAGAAACTGACAAATATTTGTTTAGATCAGGGGTGGGGAATCCTGGTCCTGGAGTGCCACTGTCCTGCAGAGTTTAATTGCAAACCTAATTAAACATACCTAAAAAATAATCAAAGTCTTCAGGATTACTTAAAAAGTAAAATGGAGGCATATTTGATTAGGGTTGGAACTAAATTCTGCAGGACAGTGGCCATCCAGACCCAGGATTGTGTACAGTAACCTAGTAACATTCCCGAAACATTCTAGGTAAGCACTCTGTGTAAACAAGATGCAAAAACATTGTCATAAAGAGCGTGCCGTAGTGAGGACAAGCGTGTCATCACAACATGAAGTTAAGGTACAAGGGATTTACACAATAGGAGAGAGCGGAGACAGTTGCAACATGGGACAGCTGCAACATGGCTTATTTCTTCAATTGATGAAACTCATAGAGCACATGCTTAGTTTAGCCCCCTCCTCTATTCTGGAAGAAAGCAGTCACATGTGACCATCTCTTCTTTTAAAAAATACAATTCTAGATAAAAAAGTATTTTTGTAGGTTCTTTGTTTTTGTCATACTGTCATCTGATTTTAATGAGTGTTCTGTTAGCTTCTAATAAGACATAAGCTAGCATGTTTCAAAGCTATAATGTCTAGCTGGGATAACAAGTTTTATCATGGCTGTCACTTTAGGGACAATTGCAACATGTTGTTGCAACTGTCTCTTTTCACAGCATTGTTGAAATAAACATGTTTTAGTATGAGGAAATCCACAATAGATAGTTCAGAAATGTTAACAAAATAATTTCAGTAAATTTTAGTGATATAAAAATGTTTTGCAGTTGAAATTTATTTCAATAATTATCCAAAACATAGTTTGTCACTGGTATCAAAATATGTTTTTCTCTTAACTAGTCTTTGTCTTTACAAAGCCAGTGATATGGGGTCAGTTGCAACATTTCACTGTGTCTTATAACTTTAAATTGTATGCATGCTATCATATTTAAACATGTAGCCTTATGGGATGGCAGCTGACAGACGCAGGTTTAATGCATTACACTTACAGCAAAAGTGCTGAAATCGTTCTCACTCTCCCCTACCACAAAACACACACAAAATGTGAAAAGTCACACATCTCTTACAAAAGCAAATACTTCATTTATATTTTATTTTAGCTTTTTGGTATTTTGCTAAGTAACTACACACAACCATGGAATCATCATCCTTCCTCCATTCTCTTCTCCTGTGTCGTCTTCCTATTCCGCTTTTAACTTTTACTCACATTTCCTTAAACTCTCAGTTCTCCTTTATCATCTTCACAATCTAATGTGGGCACTCACACTTTTGTCTACATAAGACTACAGCTACGTTTGTCTACACTGCAGTGTTTATGAATGACTCCGTTTAGAAGTCTGGATGAAATTTTTACATAATTATACATTGGACTGTAGAGTATTGCACTTAACGCAGGTACTGTAGTATATTGCACTTAAAAAACCTTTGCACTTTATTGAACACAATCCTTGTTACGTAGGAAAAAAGTGCCTAGAAACATACCATGAAAATTTGACTTTTTTCATGTTTAAGTGCCATAATTTGGTCCCCAGTGCTTCTATCAACCTAAAAAATGTAAATTAGATCAACCCAGTAACTTAGTTTTGGTAAACCATTCTTCACAAGCATGTGAAAAAATAAGTAATTGAAATTTGGCTCCCCTTGTGATGTCAGATACCGCCCATTAATCTGCACCAGAGTCGTATAATAACAGAGTTACGAAACGCTTTGATCTCGCCGCCGCGCGGTCACGTGATTCATGTAACGTTCTACAGTTCCAAACCAAGCAGGGCTGTCAATCTGTTTGCATAGGTTTTCAGCTATTTTAGGTAAATATTAGCTTGTAATGGGAATTGATCACTATACTTACTGTGTTTATAACGTTTTTTTTACTAGGGAGTGATGGAAATACAGTAAATCAGTTAATAAAGATAAACAGTTAATTGTGATCCAAATATAACTGTGGTTATCTATACCAACTACAGCAACACAGTTGATCTTTTATTTTTGTAGCAAAATATGGCTATATAAATGGCTATCAATCTGCTAAAAACATAATTCCTACACTTTTAATATATTAAAATCACAAAAAAGATCGCCAACGCGGTTATTTGTAACAGTGAAGCATAACAGAAACACACTAAATTCATATTTTAAATTCACATTAAATGTTAATATAATCAGGGTGCGATTTGCCGGGGGGGATGCGTGGGATTTCCCCCTTTCTGGTCAATGTATCCCTGCCTCTGCTTAATTATTTTTATCCCCGGTGGGGATAAATTTATCCCCCCCTCAAAGTGATCAGTGCTACTACACTTGTGGCGAGACGGATCACAAAACTTATCACGGATCCGTGGTTTGATTAAAGTCAATTTTGTTTTAAAATGCGCTGCTTTGGCTGGCTCTGATACAGCTGCCGCGCAGCCTCTCTGTATTCACCACTCTGCATGCAGACTTGCTCAATGTCCCGCCCACGGCGCTATCTGATTGGTTACAGACCCGGTTACACCTCACGAGTAGCCTATCAACACATGCGAGATGGTTATGGAGCTGTGTGTCGAAACGGTGTAAGGCAGCATATTCATCGGCATATTAATAAAGCGGGAATAAACATAACAATCTGATTATCTGTTTATGATGACAAGCAGAGTTAGTGTCCCAGTCACACCACTGAGAATGGCCGAAGTTACACGCAGATGAGGCGTTTAGCGAGGTGCGGGCGCGTCCAGTTTGCGCAAATGAGGCTAAGTGACTATACATAATGCATCTGTCTTTTCTATCATTTCACTGTAGCTCCGCATTGCGGTGTAAAGTTAATGTTATTACTTTAAAAGCAGCAGTAAAACTGTTTCTACTGTAATGGTTTAACTTTGCAATCAAGACATTGTTCATATTTATATTTAAGTTGACACTACATTGTGCCATACAGTTTTGCCATTCAAGATTTAATTCTTACGCGTTTTTCGTTGTGCATGATCACAGTTCATATGTGTGGGGAAAGATAAGCTATTAGAATAAAAATATTGCGTTAGGCTGCTTCATGAGTTAATAAGAAAAAATATTTTACAATTCCTGCAAATGCAGTGATGAGTTCATGTTCTCATTATTTATTTTTATGAATTAAAATGTTTTGAAATGTGCTGTGGACAGAGACGCATTATGTCAAGAATTATAAAAAATCGTCAATAAGCTCATAATTTGCGCTAAAATAGTCTAAATGTTAAGTTTTAAAACCATTTTAAAAAGCTGGTTATATTTTGATGTTTCTGCGCAAGTTCAGCAGACAGTGAGGTTCGGGTTGTTCCGATCAGAGCTCGTGAGCGGAGAGCGCATTTCTGAATATTAGAAATATTTTAATTAGAAATATATAAAAAAATAATAATAATATTATAATGGATTTTTGTTAGGTCAGACAATGATTACCAAATTTCTCTCTCATATTGCTCTTCTTAACCACTGAAAACAGTCAAAAAAGTAAAAACTAGTGGTGGGTACAAAATAACTCATGACGAAATATGGTGGGTGCCCACCGTCGCCGAATTCGACGCCTATGAAAACATCCCCCCCTCTGTTTTTTTCACAAATCGCACCCTGAATATAATCATACATGATTTTCGAGGATACATCACTCGTATTACTTACCAAACACAATGAAACACATAGCAGCATTGTGAAGCAGTGTGACTTTCTTATAAGGCATTTAGCTTGTCGCTGTTGCCCCCTAGTGTTACTCGTAATATATAAAAAAGATAAGTATAAAGTAGATGGCCACCAGTAATAAAATATTAAACCATTAAATCTATATTATTCACACATTATACACAACTCATTAAAATATAAAAAATTTACTAGTTATTTTTAACGATAATCATTACCTACAGCAGAGTTCATAAAATATCACTGTTGACTATATTAATGAAATGTCCGAAAATGTAAAGAGAAACGGTAATTTCATCGATTTACCAGCAGGTGCCATTGAAATGAATGGGCTTCAGTGCTGCGTTTGGAACTATGCGTCACTACCGGTCACTACATGAAACGCTGTTTCTTCCGCATTCCATTCTTACAACGGACGTCTATGTGAGTGTCGTAACTCTATTATTATACGACTCTGATCTGCACTATCCAACCACGCCACTGCCATTTAGGACAGAGATCAGCTCATTTTCATGTTAAAGGAAAACTGTATAATTAAAACAGGCCATAATATCTCAAATAACCATGAAGAATAAATAAGAAAAGCCTGGTAAAAAACTTTAGGGGTTAAGTTGCTGGATGGGACTAAGTTTTTAAATGGAATCCTTGGGTTTGGCGTCTCCTTGCAATTACGCATCTATGCGATAGTTTCGCACGTTTTGACCCTTTAGGCTTTCCATACCCTCGGCTTCACCGCAGTCAACAAACCACGCCCCCCGTGACGTCGCAGACACCAAGGATTTAGTGAGATGCGTTGTGCGCAGAGGCTCAAACTGTCTCACTTAAACCACATTGCAGGTACGCAGTGAGAGGGAAAGACTTCTTCAAATATTTTCTTGAAAACCATCCAATACTGAATCAAAATGGTGAGTACAACGTTATTTGTTAATACAGACTACTCAAGTTAAACCTACTGTGAAACATATTTTCCTTGTAAACACGTAATAGACGTTTTGTAGCTCAATGTTACCCAAATCGTGATAGATTACTCAAAATGTTTTCTACTTGTTTGCCCTACTTTATAATTTGAGATATTTATAATAGATTTATCTTTAAAAAAAAAATAAAAACCAGTTTTAACGAAACTATTGTATAAACGCAGCGAAGCTATGTGGTTGTGAAAGTAGCAAAGACGATTGTATAATTTTATTATTAAGAAACATTGGTCTGTATTTGCTTTGATTTAATGCGTAAGTTATGTGAAACGCTCGTGGTGGGCCTTTGGGCGTGCGACTGTGACGCATTTCCGCAATAACTGACATTGTAAATAAAGTTGTTTTTCAAATGTTTAATCATTTTGGCGCCCAATTTTCAAAAATTGATAAGGGAACTGAACAAAGGTAGTAAGTTTTAAAAACGTTTGACGGTCATAATCAACATCTTTCTATTTTTGTCCTCTCTTGGAATGTCGTAGAAGTAATTTTATAAAGATTTTATTTTTGCTTATTTTTGTAATTTAAAAAAATATTTTCATAGGCATTCCACATACTTCTATAAACAGCTTAAGTTAACCTATTCATGTACATGTGCATATAAAAACATAAGACTACGTTATGTGTCATATTACATAAGACACGCAAAATAGTCAAACATTGTATAACTTGTCTTCCATTTATAAAATGGCTTCGTTTCTGGAGACGCCCATTGTAGTAATGCACGTGTGTCATGGTGTGGCCGTGGGTGTGTTCGTGTTTGCCCTAAATGCGGATGTAGTTGCTGAATTTGCAAGTTCAATGATCCAGGAAATAAAAACATTTGAAGACTTTTGATTTTATTAACCGAATTACATGTATATTGTTTCTAGATAACAATAGTTTGTGTGTATTATTTATTTACACTGTACTTTATTAGAATCTCACACTTTGGGTAAATGTTTGCGTAAAATACTGAGAGCCGGCCCACAGTATACAACAACAGAAGTGTGCTAAAGGTTACCAAGCTTGTTTTAAGCTATTAATACCACATGTGTAGGAGTTTGTTTGTGCTGAATTCCATGGACAAATGGTTCTTACATTTGAAATGACCCAATTCACACTCCAGAGGTCTTGTTTGGAATTTGGGCGCTCTGAATGTGATTAACCCTTTGGTTCTCAAACTGGGGGGTGGGGCCCCCTTGGGGGGCGTGAGATGGTGCTAGGGGGCCCCACATTTTGATGGAACCACACAAAGCATGTGTTGTAAGTACAACAAAACCCAAAAGTTACTGAAGGTTTATATAGATGGCTATACATACAAGTTTAAGCCCGGTAGATATGGAGTGAACAATGCGAGACTGCTAAATGTAGATAGATAAACATATTAGGACAAGATGGCAACTCACTGTGGGTTGTGAGGAAGCAAACTACTAGCGGAGAAAGATGAACCACCCATAAATAACTTCTAACCTGGCTGCCATGTCCTAACTTGGCAGTCCCACATGACTGCGGGAACTCTTTCCCAACCCCCTTTGAGTCACCGTATACTGAAAGTGAAGTAAAAATAGCGCCCGTCCACAAGAGAAGAGAATTTGGAGGAAGAGTCATGCACACAGGAGCATCAGAGTCTGGAAGTTTCTTTAATGACAGCATTGGACTGAAGTAGGGCAGCTCTCCAATGAGAGGCACCGATTCAGCGTCACCAGATCATTACATAGCACTTTTTTATTACTTCCGCTAAATAAAAGTGATGTGATTTTACCTGTGTCATGCTTACAAAGCTATTCAACAACAATCATTATAATAACAATAGATTTGAGTATATGAATTATGGGGCGGTTTCCCAGACAGGGTTTAGATTAATCCAGGACTGTGCCTTAGTTATTAGGATATTTAAGTAGTTTTTACAAAAAAAAAACAATACTGGTCTATTTTGAGAACCTACATCAATGCCATGGTTTTTTAAGATATGGCAGTACATTGTGTTTTTAAATTCAAGCACCTCCAAACATGCCTTGATTTTAGTCTTGGATTAGGATAAGCCCTGTTCGGGAAACCGCCCCTATAAGATTTGTGAAGTATAACTACATTATGAATACAAACATGCCCTTCATTTATTGTAATAATACACTTTGGCTTTACAATTTGGGAAGGACCTCTATTCATTTATATAGCATTATATTTGCAATACAAAGGTCATGGGTTCGATCCCATATGGTTGTTTGGCGTATACAGCATCTGTGAATGCATAGTTTTGACATAAAATGCATAAGTTCACACATCTTACAAACAAGTTGAAATTGTTAAACTAAATTGTGAAGGACATAACTTTAGTTTTTGAAAAGCTCCTTTACCGCAACTTGTATAATATGTACATGGAAAATTACACATGTAATGCATGTTTTCCATGTAGACTCCTTATCCTATTCAAAGCTTTGTTTATCCCTCTATTGAATTGCAACACTCCTTTTCTAGGGAACATGCTAGAAATTCCATGTTAGGGTGCAGTCTGATAAAAACCTGTAGGAGTTGCTGTTAACACCTAAAGCCGTTTTACCTGTACAATCATGCAAAACAGCTGGGTTTTTGTAATGCAACTGTTATAGTTATTAAGGTTAGTAGTAGATATAGGTCTGTCTACCAGATGGGTCGAGTGTCACGTCATAAACTAGTGAGTCTATTGGAAACTCCTTTGACAAACAAATGAGGTGTTTAATGGACTCATTTCAAGGCTGTGTGCCAAATGCAGTGGCTTTGTTATTCCAGGTTTGTTATTTAGCTAAGCACAAACCCATGACTGGAGACAAAAACAGGATCGAGGGCTAATGCATGATCTGGCCGGCACCTTTAGGTATCCAGGCAGCTGCAGATGTCAGTCACCTGCAACTGACATTCAATAGTTAACAAACATGTTTTTTCACTTCTGCCCCCTGGTGGATGATAACCAAAGTCGGAAACCACACAAAAGCCAAAACCGCATACATTTTTTGCATGTGATGTTTAGTTTAAATGTCACTAATACCATTTAATAATTTGTCTCCACAGCGTGAGTGTATCTCTGTCCACGTTGGCCAGGCTGGTGTCCAGATGGGTAACACCTGTTGGGAGTTGTACTGTCTGGAGCATGGCATCCAGCCCGATGGTCAGATGCCCGATCACAAGCCTGTTGGTTGCCACGATGATTCATTTACCACCTTCTTCAGCGACACCGGAGCTGGAAAATATGTCCCCCGTGCCATCTTTGTAGACCTTGAGCCTACAGTCATCGGTAAAAATTGGTGTGCTTGCTAGCTTTAAGACATTGGAGCAAAGGGTTTTTCCTGTGTTAATGTATTTGTTGTTTAAACAAGGCTATAGGACCGGTTTTCATAGCCAATAACCTTTGGTCATGTATACCAACTTTGAAAACGTCAATATTTTTGGTTTGTTTTACCCAAAGGAGAGACATGCAGTTATTGATCATACCAATACTACATATTGGTGTTTTTTCTTGCAGTGACATCTGGCCTGTAATTGTAATGGTGTAAAATATATTTTTGTTCTTTTGCTTGCAGATGAGGTCCGCACAGGCACTTATCGCCAGCTGTTCCATCCTGAACAACTTATTTCAGGCAAAGAGGATGCTGCAAATAACTATGCCCGCGGACACTACACTATTGGCAAAGAGATCATTGACTCCGTCTTGGACCGCATACGCAAATTGGTAACGTAAAACATTAGTCTTCACGAATTACTGAGTTCGAAGCAGTTTCACGATAACAAAGTTTAATCCTGTTCGTTACAGGCTGACCAATGTACCGGACTGCAAGGTTTCCTCGTTTTCCACAGTTTCGGTGGAGGCACAGGCTCAGGTTTTACCTCCCTTCTGATGGAGCGTCTCTCTGTTGACTTCGGAAAGAAGTCCAAGCTGGAGTTCGCCATCTACCCTGCTCCTCAGGTCTCCACAGCTGTGGTTGAGCCGTACAACTCCATCTTGACCACCCACACCACCCTGGAGCATTCCGACTGCGCGTTCATGGTGGACAATGAAGCCATCTACGATATCTGCAGGAGGAACCTGGACATCGAACGTCCGTCCTACACCAATCTCAACAGGCTCATTAGCCAGATCGTCTCCTCGATTACCGCCTCTCTGCGGTTTGACGGCGCCCTGAACGTCGACCTGACGGAATTCCAGACCAACTTGGTGCCCTACCCTCGTATCCACTTCCCGCTGGCCACGTACGCTCCGGTTATCTCTGCTGAGAAGGCCTACCACGAGCAGCTCTCCGTGGCTGAGATCACCAACTCGTGCTTCGAGCCCTGCAACCAGATGGTGAAGTGCGACCCACGCCATGGAAAATACATGGCCTGCTGTTTGCTGTACAGAGGAGACGTGGTTCCGAAAGATGTCAATGTGGCCATCGCCGCCATCAAGACCAAGAGAAGTATCCAGTTTGTAGACTGGTGCCCCACTGGCTTCAAGGTGGGCATCAACTACCAGCCCCCAACCGTGGTACCCGGCGGAGATCTGGCCAAAGTGCAGAGAGCCGTGTGCATGCTTAGCAACACCACAGCCATCGCCGAGGCCTGGGCTCGTCTGGACCACAAATTTGACCTGATGTATGCCAAGAGAGCCTTCGTCCACTGGTATGTTGGTGAGGGCATGGAAGAGGGCGAGTTCTCTGAGGCCAGAGAAGACATGGCAGCTCTGGAGAAGGACTATGAAGAAGTGGGCATTGATTCATTTGAGGATGAGGAGGAAGGTGAAGAATACTAAAGGCAAAATGTGTGCTGTTTTCTGCCAGATTTGGACAGAATAATATGAATGAATATGAATAATTAAGAATAAAGATTTTAATTATTTTCCTTGTGGTTCTTTGAATTTTCTTTGAGTGTGTATATACAATTCAGTGTTTTAGTTTTTGTTGCTATAAAGCAAAATTTTCAACTACTGAAACATCCCATCTAGACTCCAACCCAAGAACTCCCAGGAAAAAAAGCAGGGTAACATTTTATTTAAAGGAAAACACCAGTTTTTCAATATTTTATCATATTCTTACCTCAACTTAGACAAATTATTACATGTTTTTTTCAATGCATACACTCAATCTTTACACAGCGCGTTGTGAATATGTAAGCATTTAGCCTAGCCGCATTCATTCTATAGGATCCAAACAGGGATGAATTTAAAAGCCACCAAACATTTCAATTTTTTCCGCCTTTTTAAAGACTGTTACACGAGTAGTTACGAGTAAGTATGGTGACACAAAATAAAACGTAGCGGATAAAAAATGAGAACTATATTGTATGGTAGAAGAGCACTTAGTAAAATATTGAAAACCTGATATTTTCATTTAAAGGTTTTATTTACAACATCATTTAATTTCAGGCTTTACAAACAAATACACCACATTTATAAATGTATATAAAATAGTTTTTAATTAATAATGGATATTTTTTCTTAAGGACCTCTGATATCAGGGTGAAAATCTGAGTTTAAAAAAAAGAAATGAATTATAACACGAAAAAAAATAAGGTTAATGCACAATGTGTAAGGATTTTTTTAAGAACAGTATTTATATCGTTATGTTTATAATAATTTGGTTTGTTCTCAATATTTTAAAAGGCTCATGTTTATATATATTTTTTTACTTATATTTTAATGGCATATTACAAACAAAATTGTTTGCTCATAGACAACATTAAACAATACAGAAGTGAAAGTTTATCTTTACGATAAAGTCACTTTCCCAGCCAGACAATTGCTGTGTCACAGCGACGAATGGGTTAAATCGACGGCTTTAGTATGCGTCATTACGTCACAGTGACGTTGATGGTGTACACGGAAAATCTTACCGCAGAAAACAAGCTACAGCTTCTCTTAAAGGTAAACCGAGTCTCATTTTAAATGAGCAAAAACATTTTTAATTCCCTCTTAATCACATATGAGACTTACCTGTGATAAAGTTTAATTTTATTGTTCTAAAAACCGAATTAAGTGTAGTTTATTGGGCACATCATCGACGCTCAGCATAAACTAATTAAGTTACAGTATTGAAAGTGCCACGTGTAACTTACTCGTGAGAAATAAATTAAATCGTCATTAGTTCCTGTTCTCAACACGTTCCCGTTAAAAGTAATTTCGGACAATAAGTATTGTTAACGCAACAGGGCGCGACAAAAGAGAAAGGTGAGAAGCGCGTCATGACGCAGTTAACGCTGGGATACCGGCGTGAGGATGGTGAATAATTGATTTCACTGAGAAGCATACTGTTAGGTTTTGTAATGCCGTTTCACTGGAGAATTTTGTCATGGATTTTATAAAGAAAATAACCAGATTTGATCATGAAATCTTTGTGTCCAGTGCCTCTTGTTCATCCCTGGTCGGTCTGATAAGCGATGCTCCAGAGAGAATGGGACAAGCTTTGTGTATCTGCTCTCGCAGTGCCATCACCATCGACAACAAAAGATACTATTTCATCCAGAAGCTAGAAGAAGGGTGAGATCATCATCAAAATTCTGTGTTCGCTTACAGGAAGGTGCCAAAACGTAACGTTATGGTATTTACATTTATTTAGAAGACACATAAATGTATTTATTTGAGAGAGCAGTTAACATTTTTTCTATGGCATTTTGGACATTGTGGTATCGTGGTATTACAAATGACAATTTTTCCATATTTACTGTAGTACTACCATGGACATATTTTGGACGTGCATAGTATTACCATGGTTTTTTTTGGACATGCACCATGATACTACCATATTATTTTGGACATGGACCATGGTAGTACCATGGTATTTTGGACGTGCTCTATAGGACAACTACGATATTTTGGGTGTGCACCATGATACTACCATAATATTTGGACATGGACCATGGTAGTACTATTATGGTATTTCAGACATGCATTGTAGTAGTACCATGCTTTTTTGGACATGCACCATGGTGCTATAATGATATTTTGGAAGTGGACCATGATAGTACTATGGTTTTTTGGACGTGCACTGGTCCGTTGTACTACCATACTATTTTGGACATGCACTGTAGTATTACCATGGTATTTTGGACATGCTCTATAGTACAACTATGATATTTTGGACGTGCTCCATGGTTCTGTCATTGTAGTTTTTGGCGTGCACCATGATACTACCATAATATTTTGGACATGGACCTTGGTAGTACCATAGTATTTTGGACGTGCATCAATCCGTTGTACTATCATGGTATTTTGGACACGCACTATTGTATTGCCATGTTTTTTTTTTGACATGCCCCTTGATACTACCATTATATTTTGGACATCCACTATAGTATTACCGTGGTATTTTGGACGTGCATCGGTCCGTTGTACTGTCATGGTATTTTGGACATACACTCTAGTATTACCATGTTTGTTTGTTTTTTGGACATGCACCATGGTACTACCATGATACATGATGTGCACCATGGTGCTACCATGATATTTTGGGCGTGTACCATGATACTATCATCATAATTTGGATGTGCACTGTGGTTGTACCATAGTATTTTGGATGTTCATCGGTCCATTATATTATCATTGTATTTTGGACGTGCTCCATGGTACTGCCATGGTATTTTGGGCGTGAACCGTGATACTACTATAATATTTGGACATGCACCATGGTAGTACCATGGTTTTTTTTATGTGCACGGCCGGGTCTGTTGTACTATCATGGTATTTTGCATATGCACTATAATATTACCATGATATTTTAGACGTTCTGTATGTACAATCATGATATTTTGGACGTGCTCGATGGTACTACCATGGTATTTTGGGCGTGAACCGCGATACTACCATAATATTTGGACGTGCACCATGTTTTTTTTAACGTGCATGGGTCTGTTGGACTATTATGGTGTTTTGGACATGCACTATAGTAATACTATGGTATTTTGGACGTGCTCCTTGATGTATTGGATGTGCACCATGGTACTCCCATAGTATTTTGGACGTGCACTGGTCCGTTGTACTATCATGCCATTTTGGACATGCACTATAGTATTACCATGTTTTTTTTTTGGACATGCACAATGGTACTACCATGATACATGATGTGCACCATGGTGCTACCATGATATTTCGGGCGTGCACCATGATACTATCATCATAATTTGGATGTGCACTGTGGTTGCACCTTAGTATTTTGGACGTTCATCGGTCCATCATACTTTCATTGTATTTTGGACGTGCTCCATGGTACTGCCATGGTATTTTGGGCGTGAACCGTGATACTACTATAATATTTGGACATGCACCATGGTAGTACCATGGTTTTTTTTAACGTGCATGGGTCTGTTATACTATTATGGTATTTTGGACATGCACTATAGTATTACTATGGTATTTTGGACGTGCTCCTGGACATGCACTATAGTATTACTATGGTATTTTGGACGTGCTCCTTGATATATTGAATGTGCACCATGGTACTCCCATAATATTTTGGATGTGCACTGGTCCGTTGTACTATCATGCTATTTTGGACATGCACTATAGTATTACCATGGTATTTTGGATGGCTCTGTGGTATTTTGGACATATATGATTGTAATTTTTTGATACACTTTTAATAGTGTACTATATTAACTAATGTCTAAAGCACAATGTATTGATAAGGTTGATATGACCAACCCATACACATACAAGTGTTATTCAATCATTACCTACTTCTCTTCTTCATTTAGGGGTTTCAGCTACGTGGACCTTGTAGAAGGTTCACATGATGGACGGTTCTACGCTCTAAAACGGATCCTTTGCCATGATCGCGAGGGTCGTAAAGAGGCTCAGACCGAAGTGGAGATGCACCAACTCTTCAGTCACTCCAACATCCTCAGTTTGACCGCACACACCTTTGTGGAGAGAGGAGGAAAATGTGAAGCCTGGCTGTTGCTACCATACATCAGTGTGAGTATCAGATTGATATACCCTAACATGGTACTAAAATTATGTTCATTGTATTTTTGTGGTGCCATCACGGCACATGTCTGAGAATCCATAGTAGTACTGTGGTACTCTTTGGCAACGTTATAAAAGTGATACAGGGATATCATACTTGCAAAATGATATTAGCATCATTTTTATTGGCAAATGAAAAGATGGTTATGCAGGACAGTGTTTTTACAAGTGATTCAGTGGTAGTTTTTCCTCTATTTCTCCTGTGCAGAAAGGAAGTCTCTGGTCAGTTCTTGAGAAACTGCGGGATAAGGGAAGCTCCATGCCTGAAAGCCGTATCTTACACATTCTGCATGGTATCTGTGAAGGACTTCAAGCTATTCATGACAAAGGTTATGCTCACAGGTACTTTTACTCCACAACAATAATCTTACAGTGTTTCCCATACATTTATTTATTTGTGGCGACCTGCCACACAATCAAAACTGACTGCCACATATAGATTTTTGCACAGCGTGTTTTTTACAACCCCCCCCTTACACAACAGGGCTTGTACTCACATAACTCGGCATAATTCGCCACAGTCCGCTGTGACTCTGAAACCTGGTTTATACTTGACGCATCAGCCATTGATGCGCGTTGCAAATATTTCATCATGTTTGTGAGTCCAAAGTGCGCAAGATACCTTTCATGTGCCGTTGTGCACAGAATTTTTTGTGCAGACGCGTCAAGTATATGCTTTGTGTGTGGCTCCAAAAATGGACTGCATATTAATTACCCATTATTCACCCATTTCCCTGGTGAATGTGCCGTTTTTGGGAAACACTGTCTTAATCCTAAATATAGACTGATCCAAAGTACAAAAAAAAGATAAAAATAAAATATCATCATTATTAGAATGACTCTTTTTTTTTTATAAGCTTACAAAGTGCTTCCACGAGAGCAAATGTCACAGTCGTATTTTATTTTAAAATCTTAACATATTTTATACACTTTAAACTCATGCTGTTTTTTTGAGCTGAAATATTTGTGAGTAAGCGTTGACGGTGTTTAATTGTGTTTCTAAAAACAGAGACTTGAAACCAACCAATGTTTTACTGGATGAGAACAACTGCCCTTATTTAATGGATTTGGGATCCATGAACAAGGCCAGAATTGAAGTCCGGGGCTCACGGGAAGCAATGACAATCCAGGTCAGATTCGAGAAGTGTCTTTTAAAGAATGATTATATTATCTGTGACTGGAAACATTTAATGAATCATGTTCTTTATACTTGTTTATCTGTTTTAGGATTGGGCATCTCAGAGATGTACCATCTCGTACAGGGCACCAGAGCTGTTTAATGTGGAGAGTCATTGTATCATTGATGAAAGAACTGATATCTGGGTAATTGTCTTCTATTTTTTATCTATTATTATCAATTTTTTGTATCTCTGAATATTTCGTATGGTTCAGATTTCTGGGGTTATACGCCTTATTTAGTCGGCCGCCATATCGATTCCTAACTGAGGCTGTGAGGGTGTATGTCCAGAGCGTCCACTTTAAACCTTTTGTTTTGTATTGGGATGCTGGTCCTTCAGCCATCAAAACACAAATAATTCATCATTTTACAAATTTCCTAAGTACAAAGAACCGTAGAAATCATGGATTTTTTTAAATGAGAAGGGACTTTTCTTTAAAACACTAATATAGTCCTGTAACTAAGTACATATCTCCAATTCGTACAGATTATAAAAACGCAAGGAATGAATATGTTAAAAACTTTCCTTTGCAAAGTCTTTTTAAGCACATTGACTGAAATCCACAGAAGCAGGATTCCTTAATAACATTTGTACACTACTTTGGGGGTTTAAATGGGGTTTTACCTCAAACAATATTTGCACAAATCACGTAAGTAGCTTGTTATCAAGTCAATCACACGTTTTAAGTCAATGTTCCTGCCTAAAAACAAACTTAACGAAGAAAATATATGGGGCATAATATTATGATCTATACAAACTGGAGAGTTGTTGTCATAAAATATTGTATTGTTGCACTATATTAGTGTTTTGATGAAAAGTAAACATGCTTACATCTGTTCACACGCAAATGTGTCAGACCGGAATCGCAAAATATTTTGCATTTCACTGCCTACCAAAGTTTAATTCTGATGAACCCTGACCTACAAAATCACGTTACTAGTAGAAAACCGGTACGTCATGGCGTGACCTTTCTCTACCCAAAAAGGCAAAGATGGACGAAGCAATCCCGCCATTTTCACAGCAACATCCAAAAAATATTTGCATGCTCGAAGTGTAGTGTGACCGCCCCTTTACTTTGAAAAGCTTTCATTCAGAGCTTGGCTAATGGTTAATTTGGATCAAGGCTGTAAAAGTAATTTACATTTCAAATTTTAAGTTAACCTCACAGAATTTAGCAACAAACACATCACACCCATGATGTTATTGCTGTGAATTATTTAACTGTTATGTCTCTCTATCTAATGTTAGTAAATGTTGTCCTTTCAATCCCTGAACCTCTGCATAATGTTTTGTCTGTGGTCTCATTGTTTTGTCTGGCTGTAGTCTCTAGGTTGTGTGTTGTACTCGATGATGATGCTCGAGGGACCCTATGACCTGATCTTTCAGAAAGGTGACAGCGTGGCTCTCGCTGTTCAAAATCCAGTGTCCATTCCACAGCCTTGCAGGTGAGCATGAGATCTTTTAGGCCTTGTGGGTCAAGGGCTTACTTGCATTTAAGCAAATGCTTTTATCCAAAGCACCTTAAGACATCACGCATTATTTCACATACTTTTCAATGTGGACACAGTAGGGCATAGTGTATCCCACGATGCAATGGGCTCAACTTTTGAGAGTTTAGAATTTTAAGAGTGATTAAGAAGATCAAGATCAAGAAGTTACACAAAAATATAATATTATATTATATATTATTATATAATAATACAAGAACTTTTGATAATGACATTGTGTAGTATACTACAGTTTGAACTGTGTATAGTGATTTGCTGCATACTGTTTAGCATACTTAAAAAATAGCAAGCATTAAAGGCACAATACATAGGATTTTCACCACTAGAGGTTGCTATTTTACCAAGCCCCTAAGGTGACGTTGGAGTAAAAAAATCTAAAGTTTAGTTTCATGTGCTCACGCGACACCTTCGTGTGCAAAATTTTATTTTAAGTTTAGTTGGCGTGCTCACGTGAAACTATCGCGTGCGCGTGTGATAGTTTAATGTACATGCGCGATAGTTTCACGTGACCATGCAAACTAAACTTAAAAAAAAACTAATCTTTATTGTCTCCATGTCCCCTTAGGGGCTCCATACTATTTCATAATAACACAATAACAATAAAAAGCGAAGTTAACTCATTCCCCGCCAGCCTTTGTTTTTTTTTGCCCGCCAGCATTTTTGGTGATTTTCACACATTTTTACAAAATGCCTTCCAGGAAAATGTTCTTCTTTAAATAAATAAACATACAAATATATCAAATAAAAGAACAGACGCTATTTCAAACAAACAAACAAAACGGCAAAAAAAAAAAAAAATTCAACAAGCTGAAAATGCATTTTTATAAAGGTATTTTGTTAGCGATCAGATTCAGAACGATTATCAAAACATACATGGAGTGTAAAATTAATAAATCATTTTTTGCTTCAGTTGGTTTATAAATTGGATAATTACGGTATTACAGATAACCATAAAAACTCATCAGGAATACGTTTTTTTCATGCAAATGTTTTCTCTTAATTGACGAGATAACTTGTCAATGGCGGGCAAAGAGTTAACAACATTATGATGAAGAGGTGAAGCCATTGGATCTAATGGAATTGGCTAAACATATTCATGGACAAGGTCATGAATTAATGTTTTAGGAATTATAAAATTAAGGATTTATCTGGATTTACAAATCCTTGGGAATTTTTGAGATAATATGTACACAACTCCATGGTTTATATTAGTGATGCACCGATGTATCGGCCGCCGATATTTATCGGCCGATTTTTGATGAATTTGAAACCATCGGCATATCGGCAATAGCACGAGGAAAACAATCGGTATCGGCCTATTAATTGACTGCATAAAGAAATCCATTATATGTAAAAAAAACGAGTTAATGTTGTTAATAAAATAAATGCTGAACAGCAAAAACCACCTTTGAAGGTTGTCATGCTGTCTTATTATATTTGTTTTAGCTTAATTTGTGTCTCTCTTATTATGTTGGTCAGTTGAATGTTAATTAGATCCAATCCATGTTCAGTAAAAATAATTTGATGCAGAAATAAACTAGCAAATAGACCAACTGTATAGTATTGTATACAAGTGTTTAATATCGGTATCGGCCAGAAGTTGTCTGTTTAAATCGGTACCGGTATCGGCCCAAAAAAATCCTATCGGTGCATCCCTAGTTTATATCAGTGTTTTTTTATATTTTATTTAAAAAATCTTACATATTGTGGCTTTAAACAGTATGTGGTACATAGCATGCACTAAACATTACACATGTATCCCATTTTGAGATTTCAAACTGACTAGTTGCAATTTTTAGTGTGTAAAGAGGAGTTGATTTGTGACAAAGACATGATAAGGTCATGTTTACTAAATAGCATGGCATCCGCAAACCTCCCATATTATGTATACATTATAACCTGTATGTCTCCGTCACAGTTATTCTCAAGGGCTTCAGACTCTCCTCAGCTCTACTATGGTGACCAATCCTCAGGAAAGACCCAGAATCAGCTGGGTACTTGACCAAGTCCAGAACCTTCGGGGCTCAGATGGGACAGCTATAGAGACAAATAGAGTATGATGCTTGTACAAAGGGAGCACCTAGATGATTTTTTGTTTTCAGTTGAATTTTTGGACTATGCACTCTCTCGCTTTCGGACAGAAGTTACTCCCTGAACTCACAGCCTGGCAAACATTTGCTTTCATACCTCACTGGGTTCAGAACGCAACGGTTAGACACGTATACACACTCGTGATAGATATCAATGTCTGTCTTTTTCTCAACAAAACTTTGCAGGTCCATATTTTATCCCAAATATGACTCAACCCCCATGTATGCAAAACCCTACAAATCACACAAAGGAGAGGGCAATAGTTCAGTTTGCTACATTGAATATTTTATTATTATTGTGTACTAATTGTAATTTGGCTTTAAGGTAAGTAAAGAAGAAAGTATTATCAACAATGTTTTTTTAAATTGCTTAAAATGGGCTACGCTTTATTTTACTGTGTTTCTTTACACGTTGCACGTACTTAGTACAGTAATAAGAATGAATTATGCATAATTACATGCAACTATTATATTAATATTACTCAATACTTGAAATATATATTTAAACTGTAACAAATACACCTTAAAATAAAGTGTAATCTGTAATTGATGTTTGTTATATACTTTTAGGAAATTGTCCCTGGGAAAAGAGAGATCCGTTATGTTAAAATATGCGGGGACTTTAAGTTGTCTTGAGTTTTTGTGATGATAAAGCCTTATTGTAACTGAGCCACGTGTTCATTTCTATTCAACTCACTGGAAAAGTCATCTTATTAAATTTGTTGCGGTGAATATTTTTGGATAGAAATCACTTTTCATGTTTTATGAATAAGAGCCTTCTTGAAGAAGTTATTAACTCGATTAGTTTTAATGCTCAGCTTTCGTCGAAATAACTGACAAGTAAACTGTGCTCAAGAAATTGTGAAAGGAATTATTTGTGGTTTTCGTGCCTGTGAAAGCATTTGAAGCTAGTAAAAGTTGTATTGTAGTTTTCTTTTTAAGCGGTACAGATGAATATATATATATATACTGTAAAGTGCAATTTTGTTGCAAATTTTCTCTCTTTTTTTATGGTATTCGGGTTGTCTATAAGTAAGCGTATTAAACCATTTAAAATATTTTAAGCCATTAATTTTACCGGTGTGAGAAGTTTGCAGGCTTATAATTTGTGTTCAGTCACATTTATTTATGTGGTCTGGAAGCAGGTGGATGAAACTCAGACATGTACGAGACAAAAGAAAAAATGAAGAAAAGTTGTTTTGCATTACAAAAATGCTAAATATAATACTTATTTATATTTTGTGATTTTGGGTAAAATATAACCGTATTAACTGTACTAATATCATATGATATTAATATGAGTGTCTTTCACTTTTAGCTGTGAATAAGGGCCTAACTGTATTTTTTTTTCCATAGTTTTTTCCACATCAACTTAAAAAGAAAAATAAGAAACTTTTAAGAAAAACTTTAAAAAAGAATAATACTCGTACATAGGTCAAGTTTCTTTGTTCTGTTCATTTTTTTCTTATGCAAATTTAAGTATTTATAAAACAAGACTGTAAACAAGTATATTATTTGATTATACATGTTTGATTATAGATATGATTTGATTTAAATGAAGAATAAAGTGAGAGTAAAATTGTGACTGCTGCAATTTTTTATTAACAGAGTACTGCACTGCCCTCCAAAGGCTAAGTGCAGTAACTACGCAAAAAAATGCCTTTAGTTTTTACACCAGCCAGTCAAATATGTAACTGCAATTTTGGCACAGACGTTTCTCTGAAATAGGACAAAAATTAACCAGGATACTTTTTTATGAGACACTACAGATCTCACAAAGCCCATTTCAACCCTTAACTCACTTTTGACCAACTGCGTAGTTACTGCGCTTTGGCTTTGTAGGGCAGTGCCGCGATGACGTATTTTTGTAGGCTAACCCGGAAGTTAGCGGGATACTGTTTCCCTCGCAAAAAAACGCAAATAGATTTTTAGATTAACGCAATAAAATAAGATCTGTGTTTAACAAAAGTTAAAGACACGCGTTTTGTCCAACAAATTAATATTCACAGATTAAAAATACAAATTTGATAAACTTTGACATGTGTTTACTAGAAATTTATAAAGCTAAATTTTTACTTCAAAATTCATAAAAGTTGTGTTTACCTGTGAAGACTAACTTGTTGGACAAAGCGTGTAAGTGTCTTTAACTTATGTTAAACAGTTTGTTTTTGTGATAATTCCAAAGTCTGTGGAAAAATAAATGGGCTTTTTCACAAGCAGTGTCACGTATTATTATTATTTTTTGTATTTTGTATGCTGGAATTATTATTGTCATGTCAGCTGTAATGTTACTGCCAGTTAAATAAAGGGGGGGGGCATTGTCCCGTTACTTTTTCGGTTAGCCTACAAAAGTACGTCATCCCTGCGACACTCTGCTGGTGTTGATGTAGCTTTCAATCTGACCACATGATGGCGATATTGCTCAAATTGTTAGTGAGGGGATTATTTTTGAAGCTACCAGTATTGAAAATATGTGATGGTTGGTGTTTGGTGGTCGTTTGGTTGTTTGTGACGTCTTTGCTGATAGACACACACAAGGTGGGTTTAGAAAGTAAAGCAACACTTAAAACCGACTTCTATTGCATTTAATAAGCACATTTCAAAGTGGCATTTGCAAGCAAGTGATTTTATAACTTTTGCCATATACGCAATTTCTTTCAATTACCAGATATGAAGGTGTTTTGGTTCGTGTAAAAAGTCTGTTTTCCTTTTTTAAGTTTTGGACAGCACATCTATTGTTAATACCATATGTAAACGCCACTTGGTTTGATATTTTATCACATTTCAAAGAGTTGTGTGTCGAAATACTTGGAGCCCACTTTTTTAATACACATTATTTCACAATAGTACATAGATATATACCATAATATATTTATAGTTTTATCTGTTTAGTTGCTTTGTAGTACTGTGTACAATACCATGGTATATTGAATTATAATAGTGATATTTATATTTTAAGCTTTTTCTATATTTTCAGCATAATTAAGTCCTCTTTTGCCAGACAAGTGTCACTTGCATTCAGGCCCGGTACTAGGCTTGCTGGACTGGGGGGGCAGTCAGGATTTTTGGGTGGGCAGCCATTTCTCGACTAAAATGATTCATACACTAAAATTATGGATGTTTCAATCCAATATTACTTTGCATGTCTTATAATAAAAGGCAATTTATATGTCATTTTGCACGTTCACATTTTAAAAGTAGATGCAATTAGATTAATGATTTATAATGTTATAATGATTACACTAGTTTGACACATTTAGTCACAGTTAATGAAATCAGGCAAGCAGGTGATATAAATATAAAGCTGTACATAGCTATATTTTATTAATGTTTACACTGCATTTAATCTATTATTTTACTTATAGATAAATTAAAGCCATTCTTATACCTACCCTACCCAACATATGCCTTTATTCTAAATAAACACTTGTTAGGAACTTTATTTCCACTTCTCAAACATTTTCTTCATGTAAAATAATGTATTTTCAATGTGATAAGCTGTATTGTCATTAATTCCTGACCCTATCATTGCTGCTGCAGCAACCTCAAATATCACAACAAAGCACAATGCTTTAAATAATATATTGTTGCATCATGCAAGCAATTTGACATGCATGACAAATTCGTCAAAGGTTATCCTGTTTGCCTATAACAGCACCAGACAAAAGCACAAGCCCTAAAATACTGTAAGTGTGATTTGCGACGAGACCAAAGATAAATCACACTGCTTTGTTCATAACACAGCAAATTAGATATTATAATAGAACGCAACATTATAAAATACAACGTTTTACCTTACGATGACCTTGCGGAGTGAAAGCTCCTCCTGAACTTAAAAGTCTGTAGATTTTTGCGTGTGAAGTTTTTCTCAAACGCGGGCTGAATGAGCTGATGAATGACGATGACAAAACCGCTAAAATTTGATTTTAAAACTGCACTGCACGCAATGCTCAGCTGTTACAATACTGTATATTTACTGTATAACCATCTTATATATTTTATATCTACTATATAGTATGCCACAACCAAACTGCATATTCTAATTTTAATAAACAGAACTACGTCTAAAACAAACACATTAAATGCTGCTGGAGACTTGCCATTGGCTGTTGTATTTGCATGAATAAATAATGAGGTGAGTCTAAGAAAGGATAAGGGGCTATTTTGGGCATGTTTTACTATAAAAAAGTTTTAATTTAATATGTGTTGGGTTATTACGTTTATGTAATACTAAATTGCATTGTTTTTGATATATATTTTAAAGATGCGTTTTTTTTTAGTTACCGTCATAGAGAACAGTAGTACTTTTCCTGTGACTTAAATACTGCTGAAAAGATCACCAAGGTTCGAATAAGTTAATCAGACGTTAGTGAGCGGGAACTATAAACGCTGGCGCTTGCCTATAGAAGATGTTTTTTATGTAAAGAGACTCCGTTATTTTAAGGTTGGCTGGACATTTTTGGGGGGGCACAAGGAAAATCTGGGGGGGCAATGCCCCCCCCAGCCCCCCTGTAGACCCGGCCCTGCTTGCATTTATGCATGCATTTATCCTTTTTACAGCGGAGAAAAGACAAGTTCACACAGGAAAAAAGCTTTCCATAGGTTTTCCCATTATGCACGACAAACCATTTACAATATTAAACAACGCACTAGACTGTTTGGGATGCATTAATGCTGAATTTCTCTTCATAGTTAATGACTCCAGTGACACTCTTACAGTGTGCAATTTGTTTTCAGGTTGTTTATTTAGTGTCCGACCTTCACGAAAACATTTATTTTTATTGACCAACTAAACAACTATAAGAAGTCAGACCAGATCACATTCTTTGTTAGGGTGACTCCCAAATTTATGGTTCATGGGGGTCAAATGTGATGCTCTGACTCAATGTTCATCTTCCTCGATCTCCTCAATGACCCCGACGCCAAAGAAAGAGGGATCGTAAACATGTTTGCATATGTTCCTGTGGCCGACGTAATGCCCAGACACATATACAGTTCCAGTGGGGTGAATTACACTTGAATTAGCATTTTCTCTCCATGCAAACCATTCAGAGAGGTTCGGTCGGGCCTCCCTGGATAATAATTCATTATACAGAAACAATGTTTATGATCTGAGGAGCGTGCAGGACCGTTACCCTATTGCTACTTTCACGATCCCTTTGGCTATGAAATGATGTCATGTTTTTGTCTACATCAAGGTCAAACGTAGCTCCCTTTGTTTTGTTCAAGAATATGTAGAGTATGCTCATTTGCATCCCTGCTATAGAAAACACAGGTTTATATATACATGGAAAGTTGTTTTTAAAGCTAAATATGTGATTATTATTAAAATAATGTCATGCACATGTTTTAGAATACAGGTTATTGAATGGTTCTTCTTAGTAATGCCATACACTGTCAGAAAAAAATGGTGCCTAGTTATCATTGGGCTGCTACCCTTTCAAAAACTATACCTGAAGAATTCATATTAGACCTCAAAGGTACATCTGCAGGGGTGTTTAATTTATTCATTTAGTTTTAAAATGTTCTGCATGTGGTTGTTTACAGGTTGTTTAACATACCGTTACCGTTACAAACATCTCTTCATGTACTATTGCACATGATTTCAAACATCATACAAACCGATTTTGTTTTTTTTTCCACATTTAAGGGGAACATTTTCATGACCGCAATGTATCCATGACTGGATTTGGGTTCTTTGACATGGAAATATTTATAATAAAAAAATTTTAAAAAATAAAAAGCTTCAGTGCATGTTATACTATAAACATTTACAGTAAAGAAACATGTGGTATTTTGTGATCATTGGTAAATGTAGAAACAATAATAAGGAATATAAATGTGTCCAAGACCAATTTTCTCATCCTCCGCAACAATTTTCAATCATTGTTTAAGCTCTCAAGGAACTAACATTTCCAAAAAATATTTGTTGGAGGTGACATAATTGACTGTGACACTCAAGATGGCTACCAGGTAAGCAGTATTTTTTTTTCTCTCCAGATAAAAGTTGAAATTTTGTTTGTCATAGTACCTAAACAACTTTTTAGTTCTCATTACCGAAACATGAGTTTGTAAATGCATATATTTAATGTAATATCATGTTGCGGTAATGATAATTTTTGATAATGATAATCTAAAAAAAAGTAAATAATTCTATAGGAAATATTTTTTAAATCCTCTAAAAATAATGGTTATAGTAAGTTCACACCTTAATCTTATATGTGCAAAAAAAAAATGAGAATGAGAATCACCCTATTGGGTTTGGATCCTTAAAGCAATATAACTGTGATGCTTGCCTTGGTAAGTGGCACTAATAAGAACGCTTCTTCATAGTCGCCAACCAATTGGTCACAGAGTGCTATACCAACACCATAAACCATCTCCGGCTTTATTGATTTGGCGATGAATCAATTAGTGAATTATTTAATTAGCCAGGGATTATGGGTCAATGTTGAGTGCCTTTGATCCTCTGTTTCTCCACTTCAGTAAATCACTTATCTGCCATAAAGGGAGGGGCTGGGAAATACAGTGCGAATGAGTCGCATTGCACGGCACCGTAAAGTTCAGTTAAAGTGGTGCATGCATTGCACCTACTCGATATTGATTGTTGACCGATGTGTGTTGATAAAATGCAAAGCATGCAAAATCTTGACATTGCAGCTTTGAATGCGAGCGGCTGTTTTAGAAAAACAGACGGGTGGATGTCTCTTAAACAAATCAGCCTTTAATTCAACTTTTGGAAGGCCTGAACATCCAGATTAGCCACTAAAGTAAACATCAGCCACTTTCTTAGTGTACATTCAGAAATCACATCTCAAGGATAGGGCGATTATTTATTGAGGCAAGGAAAAACAAACACGGCCTTTTGCTGACTCCTAGCCAATCATAATCATTGTGACGGGTAGCTAGTCGCTTATCTTGATTATTAAGGCACATTTCGCATCTGTTTTATAGATTTCCCGTAAGCATAATAAATGCCTGTCTTGAACACAACACATTGCGTTTAAAGAAAAGAGGCTCAGCCTTTTTTCAATAAAGTTTATTACTGAAACTTGGCCTTTTTTCGCGCGTTTGAGGCACGGTTAGAGTGGCGACAGATGTGAATTTATGGCTCCGGTTTCTCATTCCCTTACCTTCCCATTAGCTTAAGTGACACGACACGGCCCGAGCGAAATCTCAACCAATACGGGTGATTGCTTTAAAAGATCACACAATCTGTTCATATTCCCGTAATGAGTCGGATTGATTAAACTACAGCGTATAAATATTTTACGGGGTCGTGTCGCTCAAGTCATTGGCCCCTTAATAGTCGGTAGACAAATTGGTTGAGTCACATTTACTTATTTCACTATGAAATTGACATTTTCATGCAGATAAAAGGGACTGAGTGGAACATGGAGTGACGGGTGAAAACTGAACAACATTTTTGATGCTACATGCACATGACTTAAAGCATTTTATGCTGAGCGTGTTATGTACAAGCCTACAGTAATAAACCACCATAATATTAAAGTTTTAAAAAAATGGCTGCGGGGATAACATAAAGTGGTATTTTGAGAGATCAATATAGAATGTAATGTCCATTTTAAACTAAAGATGTAGATCAGCAATGATTGTAAAGCAATGCATAAATACATAAAATGGTAGCAGGTCAGTTCAACTGTGCAGAGAGCATTTTTGGATATGTTTTGTCTTTTGGCTGCGAAAGTAAATGTTTAGCATTTGGTCAAGATTTCAAGGAGGGTTATTTGTGGGTACCAATGTTAACATTGCCACTACTGAGTTATTTATCTTATTTACGCATTTGGCAGATGTTTTTATCTAAAGCGTTCAGCACAATCTCATGGCAATTCGTACGTATTTTACGAGTTGGCTAATTCATACAACCACATTCGTACGTTTTTGTATGATTTGCCTTGACTCCTGTGACATTGGGGTTAGATGCGAGGTTAGGGGTTGGGTTTTGTTGTTGTTTTATTCATGAGAATTGTATGTTTTTGCACGATTAACTTCGTATGAATTCATTCGAATTATAGCCAACTCGTAAAATATGTACGAATTCTCGGGAGTTATTCGTAATAATTTGCAAATTTTTAAAAAATTAGCCAACTCGTAAAATATGTACGAATTCTCGGGAGTTTTCGTGATAATTTGCAAATGTTTAAAAAATTAGCCAACTCGTAAAATATGTACGAATTCTCGTGAGTTATTCGTAATAATTAGCACATTTTAAAAAAATTTGCCAACTCGTAAAATATGTATGAGTTCTCGTGAGTTTTCATAATAATTTGCACATTTTTAAAAAATTAGCCAACTCCTAAAATATGTACGAATTCTCGTGAGTTATTCATAATAATTTGCAAATTTTTAAAAAATTAGCCAACTCGTAAAATATGTACGAATTCTCTGGAGTTTTCGTGATAATTTGCAAATTTAAAAAAAATTAGCCAACTCGTAAAATATGTACGAATTCTCGTGAGTTATTCGTAATAATTTGCAATTTTTTAAAAAATTAGCCAACTCGTAAAGTATGTTCGAATTCTCGTGAGTTATTCGTAATAATTTGCAAATTTTTAAAAAATTAGCCAACTCGTGAAGTATTTACGAATTCTCGTGAGTTATTCATAATAATTTGCAAATTTAAAAAAAAATAGCCAACTCGTAAAATATGTATAAATTCTCATGAGTTTTCGTGATAATTTGCAAATTTTTTTTAAATTAGCCAACTCGTGAAATATGTACGAATTCTGATGAGTTTTTATAATAATTTGCTAATTTTTAAAAAATTAGCCAACTCGTAAAATATGTACGAATTCTCGTGAGTTATTTTTTTTTTTAATTTGCTTTGGCCCTTGTGAGGATTGGGTTAGGGGGCAGAGTTTCATTGTTGTTTTTCTAATAATCGTACAATTTTATGCGATTTACTATGAACAATTTTTAATCGTACGTTTTTAACGATTCTCTATGAGCAAATTCATAAATATTAGCCAACTTGTAAAACACGTACAAATTCTCGTGAGATCAGGCTGGTCCATTTATCCAAAGCACACATTCAGCACAATCTCATGGTAATTTGTACATATTTTATAAGGTGCACTGTAAAAATAATGCAGCATGAAGTTAACACAACTTGGTTTCTTCAATTCAACTTGTTTTTTTATATTTTAAGTTTTGACTGGTTTGGCTAGTTGACATAACTTATAAAATTAAGTTGATATGATTGAAGAAACATTAAAATATTATGTTGATTTGACAAAAATGCTGCATATATTTTTTACAGTGTGGCTAATTTGTAATTATTTGTACGTTTTAGTTAGTGCTGGGCAAAAATTACTTGTGATTAATCGCATACAAAATAAAAGTTAGTTTTCGCATAATATATGTGCTGTGTGTAATTATTATATTTAAATGTATATTTAAACACTCACACACACACACACACACACACACACACACACACACACACACACACACACACACACACACACACACACACACACACACACACACACATATATATACATTTCAGAAATTTTTTATT
Organism: Paramisgurnus dabryanus; assembly: GCF_030506205.2. Taxonomy (NCBI): domain Eukaryota; kingdom Metazoa; phylum Chordata; class Actinopteri; order Cypriniformes; family Cobitidae; genus Paramisgurnus; species Paramisgurnus dabryanus. Next base: position 30,901,309 of record NC_133340.1, read on the forward strand.
TATATATAATTTTTTTAAATATATATTAAGATTTTATTTTGTTTTTTGTATGCGATTTATCGCGATTAATCTTTGCCCATCACTAGTACGATTTGCTTTCACCACTGTGAGGGTTGGGGTAAGGGGCGAGGTTTCTTTGTTTTTTTCTTCTTCTAATAATCATACAATTTTTTATGATTTATTACTAATAATTTCTTTTCTAATAATCATACGATTTTATACGATTCACTATGAACAAATTCATACATATTTGCCAACCTGTTAAACACATACAAATTCCTGTGAGATCAGGCTGGTCCATTTATCCAAAGCACACATTCAGCACAATCTCATGGCAATGTCTATGTATTTTATAAGGTGGCTAATTTGTAATAATTTGTACGTTTTTGTACAATTTGCTTTCGTCACTTTGAGGGTTGGGGTTAGGGATGGGTTTCATTGTTGTTTTTTCTATGAATCGTACGATTTTGTGATTAATGTTTAAATCCATAGCCAACTCTTAAAATACAAATTCCAGTCATATCAGACTGGACCAACAGTGCATTTACGTTTTATTAGTATGTGTGAACTTTGGGATCAAACCCATGACCTTTGCTTTGCTAACCAGTTGAGACCAACACACATGCTGGATCATGTTGCTAATGTTTCTGTGTGTGTGTTTTTATGCGTTAACTATTCATTTTAAGTTACTGTCAGCTTCCTGATTTTGAAACAAACTAAAGGGTTTAACACTCATTTGCAATTCTCAAATCTTTATTACTATCACTGTCAGGGAGCGTAGACAAATTACAATGACTAGAAAATAAAGCTCTTTCAAAATGAGCAAAAAACAAACTGAAAGTCTGTCCTTGTTCCCGAGTGTTGTTGAGTTTTAACAAGGCAGAGATATAAGCCTGTTAAAAATGCATTTAATCATTATATAAAAGCACGCTGTCCTGCCACCTGTGCTGTATTTATCCTCGCCCTCACACAAATGCCCAATATAAAGCCTTGTTTTAGTCTCGGCCTCATCCTTATTTTTATGTATGTTTTTTGGACATGAAATAATAGTGGTGAGATCATTGGCAGAGAGCAGATTACTTTACTTGCTCTTCATTAACTTAATTATTTCACTATCAGTAAACTTGCCTGAGTAATTCATATTTGAGAGCCTGGGCTGTATATAACCCGTTGCAGCTGCAGATTCTCTTTGGCATGTTAATCATTTCCAAGGCAGTGAGAGAATTTTTTTTTCAGCTCATGCAGTCTTATTATTTTTGTTGCTTTTTTACATTCATGCATTTGGCAGACGCTTTTATCCAAAGTGACTTACAGTGCATTACATACAGTAGATATATGTTTTTATCTGGGTTTGAACTCATTACCTTTGCGATGCAATGCACTGTGAGCTATAAAGGAGTTATATGCAGTATTTAGGTAATTACCTATAGTTTCACTACAGTAAAATTTTTTAATTATTGTATTTTATAATAAAACTATTGTAACCACAATTTTTACATTGTCTCACATTAATAATTATAATTTAACATTGCTATTTGTAGTGTAATAATACAAATAGTACCTGATACGCCAACTCTACACTTTGTATTACGAACACTGTGAAAATGCAGCATTTTTGTCAAATCAACATATATTTTTAAGTGACTTTATTTTATTTAAACAATTTTGTTAGGTTAACTTTCACAGGTCAAAACTTAAAATAGTTCAATTTACTTCCAAAACAAACTTGTGTTTTTACAGTGTGTGTGGTAGGTAAGTTTACCTGAGGGGTGTTTGTCATCCTTACCGAAAGATAAAAGATAGAGATTCACACAGCTGTGTTCCTGTTTGTTTATTATCAACAATTTACGACAACACAGACAAACATGACATTAATACAACATTGTATTCACCTCCTTTGTAGCATTCAATGTAAATGAATCACAGAGACTCTTAAATAACAATTAGACAACAGCCAACGTGTGAAACACTTTCCCAGCTCGCGCTCTTTAGACTTTAACGTGAATGAGTTTGGGAGGTGAAGGTTTTCTATACAGTGCACCATATTCAGTATTTGGCACATGTTTTGGCACATTTCTATACAAATAAATATATAATATGTAGCACCTTAAAATCCCTCCCTCTGACTAGAGTTCAAACAGAAACACGAATGACAATCGCTCTATGTATCACTCGGTAATTCAAACAGATTTACTGTTTTCTTTTGTTGTTATTTTGTTGCAACGGTTGTGAATAAGCCGTCTATCTGGAGCTATGTTCAATCAGCTTAGTCAGATGTTATTTTATTAAAGCTGCAATCCAATATATATATATATATATATTTTTTAAGGATATAAAATAAGTTATTGAGCAAGTACATAAAAGTTGGTGTTCGTAACATTGTTTTTTTTTTTATTCAAGCTGTTGGGTTGGATTTTGCTGTAATGTCAGTTAAAGGTGCATTGTGTAACTTTCAGAAGGATCTCTTGACAGAAATGTAATATAATATACACAACTATATTATCAGTGGTGTATAAAGACCGTACAAAATGAACTTTATTGTATTTATTAGCTTAGTATGAGCCGTTTTTATCTACATACACCGTAGGTCCCTTTACATGGAAGTCACCATTTTGCACCGCCATGTTTCTACAGTAGCCCTAAACGGACAAACTGGAGCACATTTTGACACTACGTTGTCTCATGTTTGTCCTGTGGCGACTACGGTAGGTACTGCGTTCTGTAAGGAATTTTTAGCTGTGGACCGAGCCGGTGGTTGCAATTCACAATCTCACCACTAGATGTCGCTAAAATCTGGACAGTGGACCTTTAACTTCACACTTTAAAAAAGTTTGAAAAGAAACCTGCAACTTTGTTTCAAACACAGATGGCATTAAAGAGTTAAAAGTTACAGATGCAGCTTTAAATGTAAAGCAAATTTGACTGGAAAACTGAGATTGACACAGAATATACACAACGATTGATGTTATTTACAGTGAACAAAGTAAATTCAAATTGTTAACACATACGTTTCTGATATTAATAAACTGTTTGTTTTTTAAATGTGTTTATCTAAAGCTGAAACCAAAACACCAAGGTACCATCATCTGTAAAATGTCATGTGGTTGTCTCTTTGTGTCTCTCAATGTGTTATCTCGTTCTCTTTTTCACCTCAGTTCTTGCTACTATTGCAATACCGTATCACAGGTCTGTATATTATTATCAGTTCCCGCTGTTCGTGTTTAGAAACTCATTATGATAATGTCTGGTTCCTTCTTTGATCTGTGTTTTCATAACCCTGCGCCGATTTTCCTATCAGCCCCTCCGATGTCCTCCATGTCATCATCTGAGAACGAGCTATCCGGGTGGTATCCTAATTCACCTGTGTGATGCAAGAAGTCTGTGGTACATTGGATGTTAAGTTTGTTCATGAACTTGTGTTTTCCTCTGTCTTCCACATCATACTCCTCATCTTCCTCATCGACATCTTCCTCTTGCTCATCCGTACCTTGAGCGGAAGCCCTGCGGACGTCTCTTCCAGGCCTCTCGTTGGCCGACTTGTTTCCTCCTCGTTGACGTTCGGTGTCCCCTTGAGCGGCCTGCTCTTTGGCCTTACGACTCCGTTTCCACTTCATCCGACGGTTCTGGAACCAAATCTTCACCTGTTGGTTTCAAAAATGTATTAATTGACAAACATGAAGGTATCTTGATAAAATATCTTTATACAGTATCTTGAAGTATCATTGAGCACTTATCCGAGGCTTCACCTGTGTTTCGGTCAGCATGAGCGATGTGGCAACTTCAAAGCGTTTGGGTCGCGAGAGATACTTGTTCAGTTTAAACTGGTTCTCTAGTTCAAGTAGCTGTTGACTGGTGAACGCCGTCCGCGGCCTGCGACATTTGCCCATCAAACCAGACTGGGGTGCAGCTATAAGTCAAGCAGAAAGAATTGAATATGAATATTTTTAGCATATGTTATGAACGGAGTACATAGAGCATTGCATTAGCAGCGCAAAAGGTCATGGGTTTGAACCCAGGGAACACACATATTGATAAAAAGTGTATACTTAATGCACTGTAAGTCATGTCTGCCAAATGCATAAATGTAAATACAAACAATCAATGCAACTAGATTTAAATGCTGCTTGCTCGTGCAAATGTTACTGCCATGATGCTAGAGTTTTAAGGGAGGTTGACAGGTCGTTGCTAGGCTGTAGTTGATGGTTGCTAGGGAATTGCTTGGTGGTTGCTTACAGGCACAAGTAAAACAAGCTCATCCCTAAGTCTGTGTTGGCAATGCTCATTTCTGCTTTTCACCTGGCCAAAGAAACTTATTTCACATGTCGTCCTGATAAACTATCATTTTATATTTCAAACAGCAAAGTTTAATGCTTAAGGTTACGGGTTTGTCCAAACCATACAACTATGATACTGCAGTTTAACATAACTTTATATTGATCTACTTTAAACTTTAAACTAAGGTCATGCACATTTAGCAGTGTTTATCCTAAAACCCTGCACTGATGTGAATCTGTTACAAATTAATTACAGACCTCTTTTGCCTCTATATAAAAATTAAGCACAAGGCAAAAAGGATGCAAGCCACTGTAATCCACATCTAGATTATTTTTACGAGATTTTTGTCTGTTTAATATAAAGTCAAGGACTCGCAGGGTCGGGCGACCACACATACAAAGGCAAGCCCAGAATTTGCAGCTATCATTTACCATAAAAACTGTACTGCGGCTTATTGTTCAACACAGTGGATGCAGGGCCGGGCGGCCATAAATGCAAGAGCAAGCCAGTAACTTAATGAAAATTCGATGAACGCTTTTGGGATTTTATTGATGAACTGCAGCATGTTTAAGGCGTTTGTTTATTGTTTCTCTTTCGCACAATGATAGTTTCCATCAAGCTGACATTTATAGGTTTATAAAGAAGCCAAAAATAAAATTATATTATTACAGTTTGGTGTAAATCCTGGTACTACATTAAAGATGAATGCTCAGCCAGAGACTTAAAATGATTTTATTGTTTAGAAGTGTCGTTTTCTTAAAGTATCTTAGAATAAAATAAAAATTGTTATAAGATTTGTGCGATGTTATACATAAAAAAAATATATAGGATATTGCATTGCTATTTATTAATATATTTGACTTATATTTGTGAAATCCAGGCTGAAGTCTTATAATCTTATTCTGAGATTTGGAGCATCAAAGTTTGATTTCAATATTTAACATGATCTTTCTCAGTCAATATTAAAAATTTCAAGGTTATATTTTCACAGTATGTTCTTTACATTATGTAGGATGATTTTATCACAGACTGGATCACATGATAGATCTAAAAACATAATTATTTATATAAAAAAGGTACTCTTGGTGTATATGCACTTTAGGAACAGCATGTTTACGCTAATATTTAAAATGACTAAAAAAAATTTAACTTTTAACCAAGTCCCCAGTTAAAACAAATCCTAAACTAATTTGACTGCATATGGTGACCACAATTTAATTTACATAATTTATCATGGATTTACAAACCTTATAATTGCCTAGAAAAAAATTAACCCTTAAGAGTGGCAGGTGAGCAAGCATCTGTCTCTTTCTCTCTGTTTGCTTTTTCACGTCTGATTATGTTGAAAAGGATTTTTTGAGCCATCACAATATTTACATACAGTGTGAGGATGATAACGATGCAACGAAATTACATTTTAGGAAATGACATGATTATTATGATGTGTATAAATGAATGGATATTATTAATGTGCATGCAATTCACCAACTTTGTAAAGTCACCTCATGTTTTCTTCTGGCAATATTTATTTCACAACAGATACTGTAATCTTTGTTTCTAATTAATGAAAATGTAATTGTCACATACTTAATTTAATTTAGATTATTTGTACTTCAAATATTTGCATATTTATTAGGCTACACACATTTAAATACAGCCACCACCGATCTGTTAATGTTTGTTATGAATTAAAGTTTTTACTCTTAGTTTTAGTGCGTTGTCTCACTTCAAACTTTCTTTAATAAGAATAGCAAACACTGTTATCACATATACATTATATTGATATATATATATACATGCCTACTCTGTTAATATATGATGTAAATATATATAATGTTTATTAATGGCTAAAATTATTGATATCCCACTCACAGGTGTAATCTGGAAGTCGTGGTAGCATGATTCCAGCTCGTATCCAGTGCTCCAGGGGTAAAGATCCAGCTATCGCCGCAGCCTTCAACTGTTCAGGGTACGGTTGCGCCAGCTGCGCAAAGCCCGGGTACGCCAAAGCAGGGTGCTGACCTCCCAAAGCTGAAAGAGGGTACATGGGAGCAGTGTACATGCCCGGGATCGAGCCTTGTGTTAAAGACGTGAGTCCGGGGTGCGGGAGATTGAGCAGCCCTGGTTTAGGGATGAGTCCGGTTGGAAGGTGTAGGGCAGTGCCGCGTGGAGACGGGGTGTCTGCGCGCCTGCAGGACACCGGGCTGCCCGTCGGACTGTCGCTACTGAGTCCGGGTGATAGCTCGCGGTTCCCTCTGTGTGTCTCTTCAGCCAGAAGGGCGTCGATCCTAAAGTTTTTAGATTTTTCCATTGCAACACCTTCGCTTGGAGCAGGAAGAGAGCTGTTGGGTGCGTTTTGCGCACAGACAGTAAATGTGTTTTGAAATCTGACTACCTGACACCTTCTTGCTATTTTATCAATTGAAGACCTGTAAAATATGTATCACCGCTGTATTTGATATCTACCCATTTGGATCCGACCACATGAGACGCCAAAGTAGCCTATCTATCTACAGTCCCATAAGTTCCCAAAAACTCTGTCAAAATGAAACCTATAACCGGTTCCTGTGACTATAAGTGCTTCATCTCACTAAAAACATCTCTGTGAAACAGCATCTCTTTCATCCACTGTTCTCTGAACTTTCCTGCGCGTTTACACCTCAGTCATAACGCCTGCGTCCGCGCTGATTGGTTACAGAAGACGTCCCGCGGGAGCAGATAACTTGACAGATTTCTAATTAACTAAGCATACTATAGTACAGACACTTTGAGGGTTGTCCTTGACTTGTTTCCTCATAATGATCAGATCACATTTAGGTCTATAACTGATATTTCGCCAGTTTCTGAAGTGCTTTTGACCTTTGTGGCTCATTCCTCTAAACAAATAACCCATTACCGCAATAATCATAATAAAAGTAGGTTGCTATTATTAGTAATAATATAATACCATAAACCTTATAATTAAATGCAATAACAACACTAATATTTTGTAATATTAATAGAATCAAATGTTTTTAAACGTATATTTTTATAATAATAACAATAACATTATTTATCTATATATAAGATATATATCTATATATGTTTTTACGACTTGCTTATTATAAGGAACTCAATTGTAATATGAAAATAATTAAATTTACGACTTTAAGTTAAATACATAGTCCATTAAATCATCTATTACATAATTGTGATTTACTGGCACAACATTGAATCAAATCAAATATTATTATTATTAAATATTATTAAATGATTTTGATCAAGTAAAAAACAACGAAAATATTTATTATTATTATTATTTGTTTTATTATATTATTATTATTATTATTATTATTACAACCAATAGGCTAACACTAGTTAAATTAATTATAATAATTATAATACTTAAAATATTTGTAATAATAATACGTTCGTGACATTTTTATTTTCGTTTAAATTAATTTCAGATGCTTTTAGAATCAACAAATGCATCTTAACATAAGCCTATACTTTTTTTACACCACAGTTAATCGTATAAGCAGAATGTATAGCATTATACCTGAAAACCTAAAAAGTATCCAAACAAAATTGGAAAGAGAAATAGGATTTGTGAAATACGCAATCTGTTAAGCACATTCATTCCGGTCGTGAACTGCTTGTCATAAACATGCAATAAATCGAGAGGAAATGAAATAAAATTTCCCATTCCTGTTGTAAATGTTGCCTGCATAAAAAAATCGTTATAGACGAGGCGGATTAAAAATATCAAAACAGTCTCTGCATGTCAAACTATTGTGTTTTGCCATGACCTGAGGAGATGGGAGCGGGTCAGACCCAGATTAGGATGTTTGTCTGGTGTGCTGATGTCGGCTGTGTGTTAAACTAAGTGTGCTGCCTACATAGGCATCATGTTTGGGGCATCACTGTATACATTGGAAAAAACTTGAATGTGTAATGTGCGCTCAGCTTTTATATAAACTATTTTAATATATATTTTTTTAATAAAATAAAAACTGATTTACTACTTTATTTAAATAATTATGGCAAAACATTCCATTAAAAAAGTTTTGTTTTCATTATGATCTATGGACGGTTTTCTTAATATTTTTTACTTTTTGTACGACATTAAAATAAATTTCAAAATAACAAAGTTTTAAAAAACACTTTTTTTAAATAAACCTTTTTAAAATAAACGTGTTCATTTCAATGCATTTTGAAATAAAAAAGTCTTGACATCTAAACATGCTGTCTAGGTAGTTTGCGCACTATTTGAAACACAGCCGAAGAGCTAATTTGCTCAGGGGAAATCAAGTGCTCTCTGCAGATTCCCAGCAACCTCTCCCGCCCCTGCTTTTATGATTTAAAAGTAATTTAAACAGCCGGGCCGCTGCTAGATCCGTCATTGGCACCCCGTGACAGAGGTGCGCAAATTAAATTGAATCAATGCACGCGCTGCCACTGCCGGCCCCGTGTCACGTCCTCGGTTAAGTGTAACGCGCACACATGACAGCCACTTCAGAAATAAGATTGAGGAAATGCAGAAGGCTGCTTCTGTATACTGGCAATTGAGGAAACAAATATTTATCTGGGAGTATCAGTTTTGCTAAATTGCATGTATTGTCTCATAGGAAAGTGTAAATGCTCAAAGTCCCTAATGGATATCTCAATGGTGTTCCTTTATCTCAAATAGTTCTCCTAAAGCTTTTTAAGAATTTTAACTCATAAAGAGAATCAATTAAAATTAATTTTTATAGCACTTTTACAATCTTGAATTGTGCAAATTAAGCAACTCTGTAGAAAATACATCTTTGAACAAAAAGCAGACAAAAGAAAAACAGTACAAATATATTCAACATGGTATTACAGAACAGAAAACTCTAGATAGTAGATTTATTTTGATAGATAATTGTATAAATATCAACCCAGCATCACCTACCTATAGTCACGTAATTTTGTGAGTCTTTTCCGTGACACTGACACGTTTTTCCGCCTTTTTGCGTGAACATGTCACGTACTTCTGTTTACGTGTCAGTGTCACGTATTTGTTACTCAACAGTTTAGTCCTATTTTCTTACGATTTTCGCTTCGGTTTAGGGTTAGATTAACATACAATGACACCCTTACCCAAACCCAACTCTAACCCTAACGCCAGGCGACAATGGTTTAAAAATCATAAAATATAAAAAATAAATCATGAAAAAAAGGTTGAAACCAATACTTAAAGTGACACCAAATCTAACCCTAAACCAAAGGGTCAATAGGTTGAAAATATGACAAAACAGTTGAGTAACAAATACGTGACAGTGACACATACACAGAAAGGCGGAAAACGTGTCAATGTAACGGAAAACACTTGCAAAATTACGTGACATATATACGTACTCACATATGATATTCCTGCAGCCTTTTGCTATCATCAAAAACTGTAAGCAAAAAACATCTCCATTTGATCTCTGTGTTAATCTCATTGCAGTGTGACATCAGGAAATTGCTTTATAGTAATATGTATCTATGCAGTTTACCCAAAAATGAAAATTCTGTCATAATTTTCTCACCTTCATGTTGTTACAAACCTGTATAAATTTCTTTATTCTTCTCGGCATAAAGGAAGCAGTAAACAGAAGCTCCATTGACTAAAAATAATACTATTATGGGAGTAAATGGTGCTCAATATTTGTTTAAGCATTGCTCAAAATATCTTTCTTTGTGTTCAGCAGAAGAAATAAATAAATACAGGTTTGTAACAACATGAGGGTGAGCAAATGATGACAGAAACTTTTTTTGTGAAGTACCCCTTTACATCTGCATATTTATTTATGTGTAGCCTACAACAGGTACAGTAAAACCCTAATGTACAATATACAGCACCTTAGATCACACATTACAGTGCAGTTCTGACGGTCCTTTCAAGTCAAAGTTTATCATTTAATTTGAAGCCAGTAAACTTTAGTGCCCGTCTAGTTTACAGAACATTAAAGGCCTTATCACCGATTACTGGCATATTTTGCAGTCATTATCGCAGCTCAGTTATGTTCACACGTTGCTTACCGGCGGACGGCTTTTTCTTTGATCTTATAGTTGAGTCAGCAGTCTTTCTTTTAAACCTGTTCTTTCTTTTTTACTAGAAATGAACCCAAGTGACCTAAATTTGAGATATTTAAACTATACAGGGGGAAATTTCACCTTAAAATGTATTGTATGGTAAATTATGTATTGCATGTGGTAACTGACTGTATGCCCAGACATTTAAATCACTGTATAGCAGATGTTGATCATACTTAAAGGCTTAAAAGATATAAATAAATGTAATATATAAATATCTAGTATTAAACTTCAACTATTAGACTGGTTAAGCTAAGGACATGAAAGGTGATCAAATTGCATTTGTAATCTGTATCCTGTGCACCTGACAAGCCTTGTTTCATTTATACTGCTCGAGGTAGGCTACTGTATTAAATATTGTGGTACTGAAAGTAAACAGATTTAATTAAGCAGATGGAAAGTCATTTGGATGAACACCAAACAATATCACGGCCCTTTATGCTTTCCATGCTTTTCCATATAATTTGTTGTGCGTACAATAAAATTTTTATTAAGTAAAATCAAGGTGTGATTCCTAATTGGAGTGAAGACGTTTTATGGATGATAATAAATAAGATCTTGAGCAAAAACACTTCAAATTAGGGTAATAATTAATTTGGACTGATAAAGAAAAGCATAATTATTACTATTGCTCAACCTTATGGTATAAATGTGTGTTCCTGTAGCAGAACTGGCTGGTTGAGCATTGTATTAATGCAAAGGTCATGGGTTCAATAGGAACACATAGTGATAAAAATTATAAGTTGAGTGCATTGCCAAATGCATATGTCCACAAACACTACTCCTTAAATGTTTTATCATTGCAAACTTGCATTCAGGGTTTATGGTTGAGGTGCAAAGCTCTGCAAGTTTATGTACATTTAGTGTACCTTTTTTTTGTGAAAAATTATTGTTGTTTCATCTAATGCATTACACTAATTATTTCTGCACGGAAAACATCTTTGCGAACGAATCCTTGCCTGGCACCGCTTCTGAACGCTGATAAATGTCCAGCTTTTACCCAAATGCCAAGAAAATCACATTATTTATCAGTGTTTTGTCCTCGGTTTACACCTTTCAGTTTTGAATTTAATATGTTTTATCTTGCCCATCAGGACTCATAAATTCATCACAGATTCTGCATTCAATTATGCGGCTTTATTATGTTGATCATTTTTGCCATGACTACAATCACTCTGTGATATATGTCAGGGTGTAATTATTAGTGCGGTAAAGACGACTTCAATGATAAGCGGGACACTTTCCCTTTTTCTAGACCGAAACTCTTCTGGGTCATTTGACAATGCAGTGATTTTTTTTTTAAACCCATAAATACGTTAGATAAAAGACTTAACGTTTTTAATATGGAAATCATATAAATTATTTTACTACAAATGCTACAGTCATATTCTGGGTGATAAATTCAAACTTAAATATTTCAGGGTTTTCTTCATAAAATGTTTAAAAAAAACCAAGTTAAAAAAATCTTTGAGTAACACTACAAATTAATTGGATTAATATTGTGGTGCTTTATAAAACCTGTGACTTTAATCAAATCTCATAAAAACCTTGATACAGGACAGAATGTTTTAGGGGGCACACATATCATATACCCAACTAAACCGTGCCCGAGTGAGATTGTCCCCCTTCCCTACCCCCCAAGAAGCACGCGCCCATCACTAATTTTTTGCATCAAATGCATTTCAAGGGTACACTCTGGATACAAAAAAAATAAATTCTGTCATCATTTACTCACCCTCAAGTTTTGCTGAACACAATGAAGATATTTTGAAGAATCTTTGTAGTAAAGCTGATCTGGGGCACCACTGGCTTAGAAGTAAAAAAAAAACACAATGGAAGTGAATGGTGCCCCAGATTTGTTTGGTTTCAATTATTCTCCAAAATATCTTAATTTGTGTTCAGCAGGACAAAGTAATTTATACAGGTTTGAAACGACTCAAGGATGAATAAATGATGACTATTATTATTTTGGGGTGAAGTTAAAGGGAGAATTCTATATATAGATGCCCTTAATAAAAACATTTTTGGTTCTCCAAAGACCCTTTAAAGTAAAAATAACCATTTATTTCTTTCCTTTTTATAGTCTGAAAAACTTTTTTTACTACAAAAATCCTTTTGTGAAACAGAAAGGTTCCTCAGGTGTAAAAGGTTTTGGAGCCATACAGCCAAAAAAATTTGCACCTTTATTTAGAGGGGTGCACCGATACAAACGTTTTGTGCCAAAAATGATATTCGATTACTTAGATTGACATCTACAACTACTGATATTGATAGATACTGATAGTTTTTACTACTTTTTTCCAATTATAATGTCATGAAATCCTATACGTATTAGTGCAGAGCATACAAACTGCAGTTATGTTGTCATAGTGACCCAATTCAAAATAATCACACAGGATGAGTTTTGATGCGTTTTCCGCCTCTTTTGATCATCAGGATATAATATGTCCTATAATCTGATACCGATTATAGGCCAATATATTGGTGCATCCCTAATTTGGAGTGCATGCTATTTCATCCGATCTATTGCAGATGTAATATTGAACAAGCGCTTTATCCCAAGCTCAGCATATTTCTGAAAGTCTTTTCTTTACTTTTAGCAAATTCATTTGTAAATGCTACAAAGTGCAGGTGTGTGCTGCGTAACACCTGTTTGTTTTTTTCACACAGGTAACAAACTCACCTTACGCTGGCGGAGGTGGTGTAAAGTTTATGGCGGTTTAATAGGTGGCGGGTATTTTATTGCCCTGCACAAGGGCCTCATTGTGTGCTTGTAGATAAACAACCTGTATTGCACCTATCACACACAAGAAGACATAATTACTTTCACCCTGATATCCCTGTTATCTCGAGACATTATCTCTTCCCTTAAGAGAGAAGATGCTTTGAAGTCTTCCTTTCTCCTCATCATCTGGCCTCTTTCCCGCTCTGCTTAATCTCTCATTATCTCAATACCTAGGAAATAAACGGCAGTGTATGTGCTAATTGATATTGGTTTTGAGATGGATTACGACAATTCAGCTTTGAAGACTGCGACGGAGCGCTGGCCCTAGCATATAAAGTCAATGAGGAAGTGCACGCAGCCATTAGCACTTCATTTGTCTGGGATTGGCAACCTTTGGTTAGTATCGAGTCGGAAGGCTTTCAACTTACTTAACAGGAAAGTAATCGAGAATGCGACACAATAATGGATACGTAGGTTCAAGGTAATCGTTGTGGTAATTTCCTCAATGAATCTGGGTTTGGTTTTCTGCCAACTGGTTGCCTGTCATAACCACACACGGCGGCTTTAATGTAGAATATTTGTAAAGTAAACCTTTAATTGATCATATTTCGCATTGTAAACATAAAGTGGATTACTTACTAACCACTACATAATGACAATACAAGAAACTTGATATGTGCTTGATAGGCTTAAAACAGAAACTTCATATAGCCTACATATCTGATATATCCAAACGCCTGCTTATTAGTTTTGTTAACTATTAAGCACTTTAAGTATTCCTTAAACTTGGTGGTAGAGAATTGTGTTAGCAGTGCAAAAGTTTGTGCGTTCGATCACAGGGAACAAACATCCTGATCAAATGTATACTTTGTTATGCACTTTAGTTGCTTAAAAGGGACATATGAAAACCGACTTTTTCCTAGTGCTATATTTGGGTCCCCAGTGCTTGTATCAACCTAAAAAATGTGAAAACGATCGACCCAGTAACTTAGTTTTGGCAAACCATTCTCTGCAAGCATGTGAAAAAATAGGTCATTGAATTTTGGCTCCCCTTGTGATGTCAGAAAGGGGATAATACAGCCCCTTAATCTGCACTATCCAACCACGGCACTGACATTTTGTGCAGAGATCAGCTCATTTGCATTTTAAAGGACACACCCAAAAACCTACAAAGTGGCAATTTTAACATCTTAAAATAAATTATCTACACTGCAAAAAAATCTTAGTATTTTTGTCATGTTTTCAGTAAAAATATCTAAAAATTCTTAAATTAAGATGCTTTTTCTTGATGAATAAAACGACCCAAGAAAATAAGTCTAGTTTTTAGACCAAAAAATATCAAATTTAAGTGATTTTGGGCATAAAACAAGCAAAAAAATCTGCCAATGTGGTAAGCAAAAAATCTTAAAATTTTTTCTTAAACACTAAATTCAAGAAAAATTCAAGAAAAAAATTTGTTTAGCCCATTGGCAGATGTTTTTGCTTGTTTTATGCACCAAAAATATTTTTTTTCTTGAAAATCATTTTTTGCAGTGTATATGATAATATGTGCTAGAACTTCACATATGTACTCTGGGGACCACCAAACATTTATTTGACATCTTAAAAAAGTCTTGTGAAATGTCCCCTTTAAGAGTCATCCTTGCGGTTAAAGTTTTGAACTAGCCTCAACTCAGTTAGATCCAGTGTTCGAATTATGTCAAAGCTTATGGGGGGTCCCCTAGCTAAGCCCCACCCCCCGGCCAAGCTCCACCCCCCTCATTATAGGGTCGCTGTGATTTCACAACGTAAGATGTGATCGTCCTTGATCAACAATCATCTGATCCTGGTTTTAATCAAAGAAACCCCAAATTACCCTTAACTCAAACTCAAAAAAAAGTTTACCCCTCAAATTAGTGTGAAACACTGGCAAGGGCAGAACTTTTAAACAGAATAGGGGTGAAATAGGGTGGACTCATTCTTAAATTACATAATTTTACTATATAGTAGTGGTTAAATGGATGATTACATTGCGTTTTTTGAGTCATAGATATAATAATTTTCGGATCAGCAAAACTGGAAATTAAGAGCATATAAAAATAGAAAAAAAAGAACAAAGTTACAAATAAAGCAAGATCTAACAGTAGTTTTTAGGTACATAAATAGAATCAAATAAATAATAACACTGTCTTCTTCACTGTAAAAATTACATATAATTAATCTTTCTAAAGATACATAATTTTAAAGAGTTATCATGCCACCAGGTTGAAGGTTGCTGTCCCCAACACTCACAGCAGCCCCATTCGCGTAATTTGCGGGTGGTATACGTCCCCACCGCTTTATGACCAAGTTGATTGTGCCCAACTTCCGACCACGAAGTAATTCTTGCGTTCATAATCAAAATTAGGGTCCATATTCATTTAAAACGCATGGACAACGCATGACGCGCCGTCGCCTTCTGCTTTTCAAAGCGGTCGCTGTGAACACGAGTTTTGTTTTAGACGCGTCTATTTGAGTGCACTTGCTGCACGTTTAGATTTAAAATAAACTTGAGCGCAACTTGATACCTTGATAAAAGGTAAATGTAAAAAAAATCTACCGGTAAGTTATATATGTAACAATGATTAATCTATTAATAGTTATTCTTCATCTATTTCATGCAAACGCTAGGGGAAAAAATATAGGGGAAAACATTTGTTCCTTTTCAGCAGTTGATAACTTGATAAAAGGTAAATGTCGTATTTTTTATATCTACCGGTAAGTTATATATGTAACAATGATTAATCTATTAATAGTTATTCTTCTGCTATTTCATGCAAAACGCTAGGGGAAAAAATATAGGGGAAAACATTTGATCCTTTTTTGCAGTTTTTGAATAAGTTTAATTGAATAATATTAAAATACCTTATGGTAGGGCTGCATGATTATGGCAAAATCATAGCTGTTTTTAGACTATTTGCATTGAATTGGAAATGATATTTTTGGAAAATATATTAATTGCAAGGCTGCAAAGAATAGTGCACTGATCTAGTCAGTGGTGAACTAAAGTGGGCCGGTCTAAGGGGCTGTGTACACCAAAACTTTTAAACGCGTCTGAAAACGCCTTGAGGACGCCGAATGCCAGCTGTTTTTCAGCTGAGTGCCAGCTTTCATCAGCTGAGCGCTTTGATAGCTGTGATACTTCAGCTGCGAGCCGGTTGGTTGCTGTGGTAATGTCCCGCCCCTGCTCCACTGTGATTGGGCGGCCGTGTGAGAACTGACATTGACGAGCGGAGCTTTTCTCCCAAAGTTGAATCTCTTTCAACTCTAGACTCTCAGCGCCGAGCGCGTGAAAACCGCCGAGCGCCGGTTTTCAGCGCGGAAAAAACCCGCTCGCTGCTGGCTTATTTGAAAAACGCCGAGCTTCCATTGGAAACAATTGAAAACATGCGCCGGCCGCGGGCGTAAAACTTTTGGTGTACACAACCCCTTAGACATGAAACTCCAGGGCTGAAAATGAGTCCCACTTCGGCCCTGCATGTTACATTTTTCCAAGGTTTAAAAAAACACATGCAAAAGATACTTTCTACAAATAATTATTTATTTCTGAAAGATGCGTAGTTGAGCGATAGGCTAGTATTAAAGAGACTATCATTTATTATCATTTAAGCGTGATTTCTTCTGCTTTACTAATAAAATATTTTGTGTGACTGGGTTGACCAGCCGTCAGTCTTTTTCCACACTTATGAAATAATTGTTTGAGAAGATTTTTTATAAAACCCTTAAACCTAAAGATTACTAAAGATTCTTACTGCAACTGAGGTAAAAAATACTCCACACGCAGATAGAGACATTAACTCGTCTGTCAATTCCTCCAGAAAACAGCATGAGGCGCACTTGCGAGTTTCTTTATTTCGAACAGAAGTCATTTGAATTATTTTATTGCGAAATTGGGACAAATAATGGACAGTATCGCTTTGTGACACGCAAAATGAGGATTTTAAATTTTTGTAGTATTTTAATTTGAATAAAAACCAGGGGACCCCCCTAATTTATATTTTTGTGCTTTATGGGGGGTCCCTTAAGGCTTATAGGAGGTCCGGGACCCCCCCAGACCCCCTTCAATTCGAACACTGGTTAGATCCGGTGCGGATCCGGCCCAAAATCGTCTGCTGTCTGGGAAGTAATGCAATTTATTGTACAACTTGCCTCTTTTTGCATTTGCTACAGAAATGAATGATATCTCATATCTTCAGTTAGACTGGAAAGGTGTGCGGTTTCTTTGTGATCAGAGTTGCGATTTTGACCTTGGTGGTAAAATGTACAGTCAAATATGTTTAAATAGACTTAGGATCTTAGACATTTCCTGAGACTACATTTACATGCATGCATTTGGCAGATGCTTTAATCCAAGGCAAATTAAGTGCATGCAATCTATATATTTGTATTCCCTAAGGATCAAACTCATGACCTTTAAGCCAGCACAATGCTCTACTATATCTAAAAAAAATAAAAGGAACACATTGTTTTAAATATTTGTTTGCTTTTTCTATTAAGATACTTGTTTTGTCTAACACATTAGTTTAATGCTTGACTTAACAAGTCATCTAAAAGGGTAACTTTTTTTTAAAGGATCTTTTAAAATATAAATCAGTAAATTGAATGCAATATTACATTAAACATAAAAACATGAAACAATTATATTTATTATTTAAAAAAAAATCTAAATATCCCCTGTAAATCTTTAAGGGTGAGAAAGATCTTCATAGACATTGACCTTTCTTTGCCACCCTCTTCTGAAAGCTTTATCTCCACATCCTACAAGAGGATTGACCCCCGAGAACAATACACCACCGGCCCGCTCTATTCTTCCATTGTTTCACTCACACGTTCCCTCTAATGACCCAAGAGAATTGAAGACTTCCCAGACAACAACCGTGACAGCACACACCACCCCTAAATGGCTTGATTAATGATAAAGACATGCTATGTAAAAATGTGAGTGTGTTGGTGAGGGCAACAGATGTCTAATAAATCTGTATTCATCTGTCCTTGGTACAACTTGCAATGATGTGCACAAACAAGAAACCTTAGTTATCCATTAAACAAAGTACATGTCGGACAGTCTTAAAATGTCTTAAAAACATCTTTAAAATTATCTTAAATCAACATATATTTATATGTTACTTTAACTTAACAAGTGAAGTTAAAGAGCTCCTATGGTCAGATTCATGATTTTACATTACATTACATGTTGCGTATAAAATAATGAAACCTAAAGTAATTTTCTTTATATTTTTTTCAGGCAGTCTTGTAAACACAAAACAAGTTATCTTTTATGTAAACCCTTGTTTTTGTCGTTCTTGCCATGAATACCAGAAATAAACTGAGAAGGAACAAATCAGATCTGTTCCCTTGTGGCAATGGGGCTGGGCAGTACCCTTTCAAAAATACCTTTGCAGCTAAAGAGTTTATACCTCCGCTGTATATTGTTACTAAACATATCTGTACCTAACTATTAGGACATTTTAAAGGGTACTGCCCCAGTGACAGATATTTTGACACTATATGTAGCTGAGTTTGCAGAGCATTGCATTTTCAATGCAAAGGTCATGCGTTTGGATAAAAGTGTTTGTTTAATGAGTGAAAAGATAAAAGAAAACATACTTGTAGTGTAATCTGATTGAATTCATATACTAAAAAAAAGCATGCATGAATTTAAATTTTTGGATTTTAAACTATTCCTATTAAACAACAAATAAACTGTTCTTGTGGCTATTTTTAAGTTTAACCTTGTCAGGATGTCATGCATAAATATACACTTTAAAGCGGGACATAAATTTGTTCTGCGTGCCTCTGTTCTCTGTAAATTTGATTTACTGTGTCTGAGTAGAAATCTGTCTAAGTAGCTTTATACCCAAATTATTGACCTGATAGATTGAGGTGATTGAGTTAAGTAGTCTAAACGATTTTGCCAATGAAAAACCTGGCTGAAATTATAACGTGTGCCAATTTAGCACTTCGCCGCTGACCGTCAAGATTTGACTACTAAAAGATTGTGAAATAAAAAAAATCAATTATTCAATCAAGCTGACGAATTTTATTCAATTCCTCATAAATTATCCCAGAAAAAAATGGCTTTTGGGGTGGCAGCGTTTCGATTGAGTTTCTGTGTCACCTTAAAGGTGACAAAATCTCTCGGGCTCTTATTTGGATGACATTTATCCATCAGCATTTACCAAGTGAACGCTGCAGTCGCAGAATATAAGAGTATGGAAAAGCAATGAAGTTGATATTGACTTCTGACTGAATCATTATAACATTTATGACCGCAGCTTTCCACGGCTACATTTAAGAGCTAGTTGCTAGTGCACTGCACTTTTTAGTGATGTTTGCTAAGGGAAATATTATAACTCATACTCATTGTTAGGATTTAAATAAAGCACTATTCTTGAGGACTAAACTGGAGTGCAAAGGTCACCTCATGCACATAAGCATATAAAATTAAATTATACATCAAATTGTGTGGCTTGTTGAGGAGAGTTATGCTTTTATTTTCATAAGAAAGAATCAAAGACTCTTCTTCTTCTTCCCTCTTTAAAGGCGCTCTAAGCGAATAATGTGCGACGTCACTTCCTGTTGATGTTTGAACTGTTTTCAAACAGACAGAGCGTAGCTAACTCCTCCCCCTCCCCCTCCCTTCCGTGCTTTCATGAACGCGCCCAACCCCCACCCCCAAATCCTTCTTGTCGTTTATTGGCTGGAATACTTTGTTTTGTTTTGTGCTGGCTAGGTTTGGCCATTTGTTGATAATGCCGTTTGTGAAGCCTGGGCTGTCTACAGAGATCGCGTTTTTTTACAGTTTGATCAGCGGACAGGCAGCAAGCAGATAGTGAGGAGATGTTTCCGGTATGTAACAAAAAATGTTTTATGGTCTAAAACGCTTCAATTCGCTTAGAGCACCTTTAATACATAAAAATTTGATAGGCTCTTTTAAATTAAACTTGGTCCTGGTTGTCTCCAAAAACCTTGAAAGTCCCATGAAGACTCTAGTAAAGATTAAACCCATCAGTAATGTCAGTGATAGATGCTGGTGTGTTAATTAACCGCCGCTCGATTGGACCTCGGGTTAATCTGTGCACTGAATTGACAAGTCGTTGTTCATCACTCTCATCGCTCCGGCCCCCTCTCCTCGTCCCATCGGCCTCCTTTGCACACTTGCTTTGAAGAAGACGTGCATTTACTTCAAGTTTTTTTACACAGATGGCCCATCGGCCCCGTGGTCCGCAACTAGTGGACTGCAAATAAGTAACAAATACAAAAATGGCTTGTTAAAGATTGAAAAAAGTGTTTATGCCGTGACGTAAGAATACATAAAGGAAATTTTTTTAACAATATAGCTGCGAGCGGTGATGATAGACCATAGACTGAAAAAATATGGACGTAGTGTCTGTGACGTCACCCATAGATTTTTTTGAAGCCAATCGTTTGAAGGGCTTGTGAATGGTGGTTCAACTGGTAGAGCTTTGCATTAACTCCACAGCAAACCCATAAGGCAAAAAATATATATTTTCAAATATAATTTTGGATATACTTCAAAATAAACAAAAAAGGCCACAAAATATATATGCTGAAATAACAATGTATTTTCACCCATATATATTTTTTGGCAATTTTTTGTATATTTTTAAAAATATATTTTAAAATAAATATATTTTAAAGCATTTATATTAACATCACATTGGAAGAAAAACTTTGTATGTTATAAACCTGTAAACATATATATATATATATATATATATATATATTATTTTATTTATTCAATGTAGGTATATTTAAAACAAAGACTTTAAAAAAATAAATTTCTCTGGCCAAAAATATGTTTTAAATATATACTAAATCCTTTTTGTAGAAAGTAAAGCTTAAATAAATATATTTTTGAATTTGAAAATATATTTAGCTTTAGCCTTCATTAAACAACAAATACATATTATACGTATGGGATGTAAAATATGTATTTGTTGCCCCTGAAATACATTTTGAAATATATGTAAATGTATGAAGGTTAAAGCTAAATATATTGTCAAATACAAAAATATATTTAATAAAGCTTACTTTCTACAAAAAGGATTTAGTATATATTTAAAACATATAGAAATTTATTTTTTCAAAGTCTTTGACATTAAATAAGAAATTTTAATGATGCTATGTGCAAAAGTCACTTTCGAGACTAACAGGTGTTGGGGACTGCCTGTAGTGGATTTTAAGTGCTTGCTTGAAGTCAAAGGATCCCACCTAAAGTCCCAGATGTCCCAGATATGAATAGATAATGGATAATTCATTACTTTTTCACATCTGCAATGTACAAACGCTATAAAGGAAGGAAACATACAAAATGCATGGTGTGCCTCAATAAATGATAATTAGATTTTCACTGTTTACATTTGAGGCGTTATTTTATTTTATTTTAGGCTATTGTTAGACTTTAGCAACCAAACAACCCCATGCATCATAATCCTAAATGATTGTAATGCAAACTGACAATTCATGCATACACTTAATAGCAAGAAGGCGAGATAAAATATTATACAATACATCCACAACTCTTTTAAACTCACTTACAGACATCCAAATTCATTTTGACCATTAAAACCCATATCAACATCCATATCAGAATATAAATATCACTTAATATTCACATCAATTGTGTCAACATCCCAGAAAAGCAGTTAATGCAAACCGTAATGCTTTCTCGCAGTAATCATGATAAGTGATACCATAAAGCAACCGGACCAATGTGCGTGTTTATGTATGCGATGAGAAGATGAACAACATCTTGGGATGGATAACAGCGTGTCAGTCTACAGTTTCATTTGTCTCTGCATACTCCATCAATATGAAGCAGCTGTCAGGTGCCTATTTCAGGAAAATTAAACGGGCTTACGGTAAAAATGCGGGGTGAGGGCGGGGTGCGCACGCATTTATGGGTGTATGGGTGTGTGCGAGTAACCTACGTAAAAAACAGACAGAAAAACACTACAAATATACAAAGTAAGACTTCATTTGGGTATAGATTTAAATGCATTTGTGTATATAGATAGTGATCGTGCCTATAGGCCTTGAAATGTGTGCATTTCTAGTATGCATGAGATTGATTGCCTACAAAGCAGTCTCATGCAAATGCCAGCTCTCCTTTTGACACGATAATGGCTGTAAATTGATGAAGACATCTCGCTCATTCTATAGCAACTCGCTGACATGCCTTAGCCAAACACTTCAACCTGCTACATCTAGCCATCAATCACACTCGGCCCCTCCCACCTTATGTCCAAGCGCTTGTCCATTTTAATCAGCTAATTCTCTCTCCTCCGCCGTAACCCTGTTCACCAATACAACACCGTTCCTCTCGTCCTCCCCTGGGCTTAATCTGCTTTAATGAACTCCTGATCTGCCAATTAGATACAATCATGGTGGATCAGAAGATAAATATAAACATCCCACCGCTCCGGCTAGTGAAAATTGGGCCTTTGTGCTAACAGGTTACATAGGTATCAAGGACAAATGCAAGGACTTGTTAGCTTTTGAGGAATGCTGGTTTCTTGTGATTTGATGTGAAGCATGCATACGACTCCGGGCCGGATCTGCACCGGATCCGCACTGCAGCTGCTGACTTTGGCGAGGATACGGTGCAGATCCGGCCCAGAGTTACCCAGAAATCACTCAAAAATAACCTATAGCAATAAATGCCCCGAAGTCGATTGCTATCGGCATAGCAACACCCTAGCAACCAACCAGAAGACCTTGGCATGATGCTAAAACGGCACATTTTCACCTAAAAATGTTACAATTCATCGAAAATATAGTTTTGTACCTGGACCTCAATAAGATGTGCAATAAATTTATGAAATAGCCAACACTGACTTTTATGCCTAATATGCAAGTAAGTCTGAAAACATACACAGCTTTTCCCAGTAAATGCCGCTTTCTTGTCTAGCTCAGCATTTTTGATGCAACAGACTTGTGATGCATTTAAAAGCATCAATAACATCCAACCTGTGTTGACCCTCAGGCAAATAAAAAGTTATTGATTCCCCAACCTCACGCCACCTTCTGCAAAAGAGACTTTTTGTTACCCCTGATGAAACACTTTCATCTAATCACTTGGCAAAATAAAAAGAGGTAGATGGGTAAAGAAATAAATAAGTAGCGTCGCCGGAGACAGAGTGCACACCTTTGGAGATGAAATTAGCCCGAAGCCATTGCAAATCAATGAAATCGATGCAATCAACTTAACTGAGATAGGTGGCGCAAATCGTTAGGCCGGTATCGGCTCACTCACAATTTTGTCTTAATTGCCCCATGGGGCCACGTTTGCACGTGCCATTTGTTCACTTTAATTAAATTACAAAGACAGGTTTCCAAAACTGATGGGAAAGCTGGTTTGGCACAAGCCCAGTGATTATTACTGCAATCTGCACTAATGAACTCATTATGGGTTTTAACCTAAACAAACCAACTACAGAGCTTGCAAAACTTAAAGTGAAAAGCTAATACAATTTATCTGTTTTCTTTTAAACGCCTTCTTAAAATTGGTGTTTTGTCTGCTATATAAGTCATGATGATGTTTTGAATCTGGCTTGCAATATTTGCAAAAACACAAACATTATTACAACAACATTATCTGCTTTAAAGCGTATTTTAATTACCTTAAGACTAAAGGTTAGATGGGGTGTAGCTGTGTTGTTAGGCGTGTTTAAATATAATTTCTGTCAGAAAAGCTTCCTTCATTACTTTATTTCTGATAGCCCAGATCCCATGTGATACAGATGTGAACAAAGCATACCTCTAAAATTCAATAAATTGTTGAGATACATTTTGTTTGCTTACTTTAAAAACAAGACTCAGAGTCTCAGACTTCTCGGCCTGATTTACATGAATAAAACTCAATCACATGTAATAAAAAATATTGTCTCATTTTAAGTTTGCGTCATACAAATTATATTCATGCCATATAAACAGTTGAAATTCGTCTAAGGGTGTATAATAAAATCATAAATTCTTTATAACTTTTCACTGTAAAAAAAACATTTGGTGCCTTAAACTTTTATGTTTAATCAATGGCTGTGTAAGTCATTACAATTTCCTAGCCTTTACGAAAATTAAACATGTTTTTGTGTATTGATTACTATTAGCAAAACCATGGTTTAACAATGGTTTTTGAAAATTATATGGTTTTAATACAGTAAGCGTGTTTCTTTTAGCCTGACTACGTCAGACTTTGTACTTCCGCTAAATTTCATTACGCTTCTGTACTCAGTCTGAGATACCTCCCATTCAAACCGTTTTCCTCAGGTCTCAAAACAACCGGCGAATCAATGAACAGAGGGCGGGCTGAGAGCCGTGACGTAGACGCTAAGCGCCGAATGTACGGTTGTAGTTTGTAGTGGACATGGAGGCACAGAAAGCTATTTGCTCTGTTGTGAAGAACCGGCACTTGCCAACTTAATCCCGAACAAGAAAAGTGTTTGTTAAACATTTTGAATGGAGATTATGTTGTTGCCCTACTCCCGACAGGTTTTGGGAAAAGTTTAATTTATCAACTATTATCGATCGTCAGCGAGAAACTGTGTGCAGCACAGCTTGACGTGCACAACAATCGAGATATCATGGAAGGAAATTTCATTGTTCACAGTTAATGGTGGAGGACGCGTGGGCAAACATTCTTTGGTGACGTTCCTGATTAACCAGAAAAAAAGGTAGTAAGATTTAATTTACATATGGTTATGGCCGTCTGGTGGAAGAGTTTGAGAGGAGAGAGGGGCGTTCCTCCACTTAGACGTGAGTGGAAAGACACCGTAAGGATAGTGTTCAACTAGCTCTGGCCCGATTTACTTTACATAATCTGCAGAAGTCGTTCATAGCCATGTTAACTTCGGTATTTCGCTCGATGGGTTTGTTTTCACATCATGCGTGTGTTTTACAGCAGAAATTTGATGCGGCTGAGCTGGCGCATAACGCACATCATATCCAAACGTTATGTGATTGGCTTACGTTTAGACCAATGATTTTAAACTTCAGACAAGCCCCTCCCATGAGAAGGAAAACGATTGTCAATTATGCCCAGCCAGACTCTGTCTATGAAGCGAAGCAAAATAGCAGAGGATGGTTCTACCAGGCTATGTTTCTTTTTAACTGTAGTAAAACCATATGTTAAATAACGACTAGTGGTGAGTTGCTGTAACTCTATAACAAGTTTGAAAAGTTAAAGTAATGTAAAATCAGATGTTGATGTGACTACATATTTTTTTACTGTTTCTGTTTAAGACAGAAAAGTGTTATGATGACTTATTTTAAACTCTTTACTTTTGGTTTGATAGTTTATGTTGATATTTTAGGCAGTGACACTTTTAGTATCACTTAAGTGTTCAAATACGCCACATTTATTAGGATGAATCATATCAAACCTTGATGGCGTGCTGTGGAAATAAGCGACGGACAACAGCGCCCTCTAGTGGTTTGATTGTAAATGTAAACTGCGACGATGCACGTCATTTCCTACCTATAACAATACAGGTTCAAATAATATTAATCAAATACAGTTTTTCTGAGTAAATAAATGCACGCACACGTACACACGTAGTTAATAAAAGTTGTTTTGTATTTGATGTTATGGTATTGTGAAGAATTATAACCATATACATACAGCAGAATTTTTATATTGTTTTAAAATTATGCAAATATGTATCATGTTTATGTTTATATTTTTGCGTTCGTTTTTTCCTTTTGTGTATTTTTTCCTGAACCCCATGTGTAATGGTTTGTGATTATACAATTATTATTATTATTATTAATTATTATAACATATGTAGTAAATATGTTTAGAGTTATTTTAAAATGTAAAAGTATTAATAACAGCAGCAATATAATAACAATAAATAAATAAACGTTAGGTAGGCTAAGCGCGTGTAATGACGACATTTCCCAGCATGCATCTGTCCGGAATCAAACTTTATATCCACGTGTTTTGATTAAGAGCGCGCGGTGCACGAGACATTACAGACAACAGTCGCACTTTCCACTGGTCTACACGCTTTACACTGGTTTACACTGCAAGATGGCATCTGAATTGGGTAATACAGTCTGTTTTGTATCTACATGCTTTTGTTTGCATGAGTTTCAGTAAAATAGCGCAAATCGATTCAGTTTGTGTCTGTTTAGCATGTGTGATTTTCCGCATTACTGATGTCAGGACAAAGTGTGCAAAGTATTTGGATAAGAAATTACTTGGTTTCTTACGCTAAAACACGAGTGATAACTTCCAAAACGTACCAAAATACCATGGTACTTGTATGTTTGTTGGACAGATACCACTGTAATCTTTTTCACAGTACCTTACGTGGGCGTACAATGTAAATGCCATTTTCTTTTTACATCACGTGTTTTGATGTCTTATGTCTGAACTACATTGGAGTACCATAGTAAAACCATCTCTGTACCAGGGTACCACTTCTGTAAAAGCCATGTATCATCATCGCATTCATCTTTTAATTGTTCAAACGTCATGTTTAAAGCTTATATGCTATCTTGTCTTTCAGCTTTGCTGAGTGTTTCAGATAAAACAGGACTGGTGGAGTTTGCCAGGCGACTTGTGGCAGTGGGTCTGTCCTTGGTGGCATCAGGAGGAACCGCCAAAACTTTGAGAGATGCTGGACTTGCTGTCAGGTGAGGTCACACATCTTTAACATCTTATATCAGCTGTTTTATAAATAGTTCTTCAGCGGATGTCTTTGAATTGTAAGTTGCAGTGGTTTGCTTAATACAAAAGCAATAAATCCTGCATCCCAAATGCATTTGTTTTTTATAAGATGAGATTTGAGTAGATGACTGAAAATGATGTTTCTCCAGTAATGTAAGGTTTATTTTATATACAGGGATGTATCAGAGCTCACTGGATTTCCAGAGATGCTCGGAGGACGAGTAAAGACCCTTCATCCTGCGGTCCATGGTGGGATTCTGGCCAGACAAACTCCCTCTGATAAAGCTGATATGGAAAAACTTGGGTTTAGTCTTGTCAGGTAATAATTAAACATACGCTGGTAATACCGTGCCATAATAGTACCACGGTTCATTGTTAAATGTAGATTTAGAGTATTTTGGAAGTGCTTTATTTAAAAATAGGTAATGTCGTAACAATTTGTATGTGATAACGGTACAAAAGGGCAATAAGATTTAGTGCTGACACAACGTGTGCTGCTCTGTTTTGACTGAATGTCTTAATCTCATTGATTGGCTATCGATTGTATATAAAGGATCTTGATTGGCTGCTTAAAGTCACATGTTTGTAATGCTGTCCTTATGTGATGGGCTTGTAGTCAAAAATGTAATGATATGCATGCATATTTAAAGCTTTATAAGTTATATTTTCGACCACATTGATGTTAATTTGTGAATGTTGTGTTTTTAAAGAGTGGCCGTGTGCAATCTTTACCCGTTTGTGAAGACCGTTGCATCCCCCAATGTGACCGTGGAAGACGCTGTTGAGCAGATTGATATTGGTTTGTAAACAGGCTGAATTTAAGCTCAGACTTAACCTGACTATACCAGTACCATCCCTTATAAAAAATATTAACCATAGTTCAGCTATGGCTTTTGTAATCAAACCATAGTTACTACAAACAACAGTTACCATATTTTAATTTTATATTTATAGGAAAACGATTGCAATGAAAATATTAATCAGTCCACCACGAATAGTTTTTATTTCTCATTTCTATGTAAAGCATTTTGAATCACCTCTATGTGTAAAATGTGATTTACAAATAAACTTGCCTTGCCTTAAGTAATTGTTCACCCCAAAATAATAATAAACCCATGTTTTACTCGCCCTTAAGCCTATCCTAAATGCCCTTAAAAAATGACTTTCTTACACGTAATTTTGTCTTGTTTTCAGTAAAAAAATATCTAAAGTTTTTTAGATTAAGATGTATTTTCTTGATGAGCAAAATGACCTAAGAACATAAGTCAAATTTTTTGACAAAAAATATACAATTTAAATGTATTTGTGATTAAAACAAGCAAAAATATCTGCCAATGGAATTAGAAATATTTTCTTGAAATAAGGTGACTTTTTTCATAAACACTTAATTCAAGCAAATTTTTCTTTTTCCATTGGCAGATTTTTTTTGTTTGTTTTAAGCACAAATCCATTTGAATTGTATATTTTTTTGTCTAAAAAACTAGACTTATTTTCCTAGGTCGTTTTGCTCATCAAGAAAATGCATCTTAATTTAAGAATTTTTAGATATTTTTTTACTGAAAACAAGACAAAAATACTATATTTTTTTGCAGTTGAATATGACTTGCTACTTTCAGCCAAACACAGTCGGAGTTAAATTAAATAATATCCTGGCTTTTTTTTAGCTTTGTAATGGCATTGGATAGTGCCCCATATTTAAAGCTATAAAAACTGCATGCAAGTGTTTTCTGAAGGGCGTAAATAAAATATGGGCCGAATTATTGCCTTACTTGAAAATCATGTCACTATGCAAACATTTGTTTAGTTTATGTTGTGATTTTAAAATGTGACTTGTATGTACTTAAAAGTCTGGTGAGATTCTGTTGTTTTGCTAAAATATTTTGTTGTTTAGGTGGAGTGACTCTCATACGAGCGGCAGCAAAAAATCACGCCAGAGTGACCGTAGTCTGTGACCCGTCCGATTATGCCGCTGTTGCCAAAGAAATGGAGTCATCCGAGGACCACGACACCACGGTTGAAACACGCAAAACCCTTGCACTGAAGGTAACCTTTGATCTTACCTCACTTGATCTGAATGCAATAAACGAAAGATTGATGCTTTTGATGACTAATACAATAAATAAGATACAATTTGTTTTAATGAAATATATAAATGCATGTTCTAAACCTGTTTACCCATTTACAACGTATTCTAGCGAAACACTCTTACGTGCAAAGCAGACAAACAAGGAGCATTACTGAGTATCTGATGATTTGTTTTTCTAGACTAAATCATGTTTAAACATGCACATTGAAGTGCCGTTACCATTGAGCAATAATCTGAATCATATCCGCTTTATTTTAAACCCATTTTCTTCCAAGGACTGTTTAAGATGTCATTCCTGGCCTTGTGACCTCTCACCCTGCTTGCAGCAATTGATTTGTTTGTTTGTTTGTGCTTGCTAAAGAGTAAATCGGTGGTAGTTAAAGTTGACACAGCAAAGTTTATCATGTTTGTCTGGGTCGTGTGATCCAAATGTTTTCATGACCTCAGAGAATGTTAAAGTCTCTGCAAGAGCATCCATTTAGGTAGTAGCTGTATTTGAAAATTGAGCGAGACGGCGTCACGTGAGTGGGCATGGTTTCAGCACCGACAGCGAAGCAGAGAATCATGCCTGTGTTGATAACTATATTTATTTGCAGCTTTTTATTATTTAAATTTGACTGGGTGATTAATGGCCATTTCACACGGTACCCCGTAAGCGGCAAAATCGCCGCACGGCTTCAGCTTTTCTCTTGTATTTGAAAGCGTTTTGTGCAGCATTTAGTGCAAATAAGTTTATCTTCAACGGCGCCTGTCATGAAGTACCATGTCCGGAGAAGAATTAGGATTTTGGGTGCACGAGCAAGGCGTGTGGACCAACTCCGCTTCACCTCTGTAACCGCCCCCGTTTTGCCGCTTTCCGCACGTCTCCTATTGAAAAAGAACTAAACACTCGCGGTTGCCGCGTACCATGTGAAACGGCCTTAAGTCTTTT
The DNA here is from genome assembly GCF_030506205.2 of Paramisgurnus dabryanus. Taxonomy (NCBI): domain Eukaryota; kingdom Metazoa; phylum Chordata; class Actinopteri; order Cypriniformes; family Cobitidae; genus Paramisgurnus; species Paramisgurnus dabryanus. Next base: position 30,931,121 of record NC_133340.1, read on the forward strand.
CCCGCCATTGACGAGTTATCTCATCAATTAGGAGAAAACGCTTTCTTGCCGATAATGAGTTTTTACAGCAATCCATATTTCTGATATTATCCACTAGGTGGCACTCTTACCCAATTTATAAAACACTAGGGTTGTGACAATTAATCGAGTGAATGAGTTACGGTAAAATGCCTCCACATCCAAAAGCCAGAGGGCGCTCTTGTGCAGAAACTCCATTTGTGCCACAAAAGTAGTATCATTACAAACACTATTTTACAGGAAATGTCTACAGGAATATTTATATCGCTGTTATTCAGATTGTTTCAGGTATTTTTATGATAATAAAGAATATTTTGAATGATTGTGTTTGACAAGTGTTGCTGTTTAAAATGCACGTTAAAAATGAGTCAAACTCATACACATTTTTAGTAAGGCTGCAACAACGAATAGATAAAATCATTAACTGAAAGTGTTGGCAACAAATTTCATATTCGATTCGTTGTATTCGGTGTTCATTCAAGCGCAAGCCCACCGCTGCCAGGAATTCCCCATGGTCTTAAAGCCCGTAAAGCTTTTGGTTGCACTAAAATTTTTTTAAACTGCGCTTTAATTCGGTTTACCAACTAAAAGACGTAAAATGGATGGACATAGAATGCATTGTTTCTGTTCGAGATTAAATCTCATTAAGATTATTTTTCGTATCCCATTGGCAGATAATTTTGCTTCTGATTTGTATTGTTAATTATTTTTTATAAATTATTTATTGTTCTGGCAGCTCAGGTGCACTTTATTTAAAAAATAGATGTAGATGTAAAGCATACATGTCTGTTTTTGTGTTAAGTCCATTTTTATTTTATTTTATTATTATTATTTTAACAGCTCAGTGATGTTCAACGAACAACATGTTTGTGCACTTTCTGAAGATTTCAGTTCTGTTTTGAATAAGGGGTTGGAAATGAATGCTTTTCATTATCCGATTAATCGAAAAAATAATCGACAGATTAATCGATTATTAAAATAATTGTTAGTTGCAGCCCTAGATTTGAGATTGATCAGGACTTCCTACTGATCACAAAGCCGTAGTACACGCACAAGCTGTGCATGAAACGCAGAATTGGAGCCTTGCAATTCAAAATTGATTTCAGACAGATATTTGTAATGGGACCGCGATGCATCGATGCACATCCCTAGAAAAACACTGAAGCATCCACTAAGGTCGAAAATCTGTAATAAAAGTCCTTATCCTAGGCCTGCACGATTAATCGGTTTTAGACAGATATCGCAATTTGAAGCAGTTCGATTTTTGAATCGATTATTTCGATTCAGAACTATCAAATATAACAATCATCTAGTGTGCAGTTTTTGACAGTTTGCTTCATGTGCATTTTAAGTTTGATTCAGTTTAACCAATAGAGGGCATTGTAACACTGAGGTGCTGACTGAACGTCAAATAACGCCGTTTGGAAAACAAGAGCGCGAGCAGCAGTTCAACTCCCCACAAAATTTAGGGCCCTGTGATTTCCGCGATGCGGAAAACACGGATGCAATCGTGAAATCTAAGCATAAAAATGGAATTAACTGTACAATGCAGAATTTAATGGAATTTGGCAAATTTTGGATTGTCATTTTTAAAACCCATTATAACTCATGAATCAGCAAATGACAAGGACAAAAATGCACGGAAATATTTTCCTTTTGTGTAATGTTTGAGAGTTAAATAACGTCAAAAAGATTTGCATGCGCAGGATCATATTTGTGAGAGTGTACGTGACATTGCAAGCATAAAATAAATTTGCGTGCGGAAAACCAATTTTGTGAAGGTGTCAATCAAGTTGCAAGCGTAAGAAAACAAGTTTTGCATCATTGTACTGTTAATCCGAAGTGTAATTCATGTCTTGTAAAACTGAAACTTCATATTTTCACTAAATAAGTACGAACTGTATGCATCTGACCTCAGTTTTTCTGCGCTTACACTTTTGCCACGGTTTTTGCGCTGAAATACTGCCAAAAGCATTGCAAGTCTGCAAACAGTGGTGTGCAATGAAAAACACACCTTCATGAACGGCAAATATGAATTAATCGGGCAGAATCTGTCTCTGTGTGTAAAATAAACCAGTTGTAAATGACTTGTTGCATACGGAGGAAAACTATTTCCTGAAATAACCTGACATCTACTGGTCCCTCTGCGTTTGCAGTTTTGTTACGATTCTCTCACTGATTTGAGTTTGCAAGCGTGGGTGGGAAGGCGGGGCAATGAAATAAGGCTCCTGATGACTCATTGTTTTCTCTATTCTGATTGGTTCAATATAACGCACATGCAAATTTATTTTACGCTTGCAATGTTAAGTACATTCTTACTAAATTTATCCTGCGCATGCAAATCTTTTAGGCGCTAAATTACCTTCATAGTAATGTTGGAAAAAAGATCCATATATTCCCTGTGTAGTGTAGGATTAAAGTACATTAAAATTCTAGACTTTTTAAGCACACGTGCTAAACCATCCTTGAATTTGAAGTTTACTAAGGTGTAGGAACCCTGTATAATGTTTCAGGCCTTTACACACACCGCTCAGTACGATGAGGCCATCTCTGATTACTTCAGACGAGAATACAGTCGAGGAATTTCCCAGCTGCCCCTGCGGTACGGCATGAACCCACATCAAGCTCCAGCTCAACTGTACACGCCGCGATCTGCTCTTCCTCTTACAGGTGCGACTTTGTCATATGTGCATTATAACCACTGACAGACCAGTGTTGAACTCGCATATACATCTCTACCAGACTGCATATGTACACAAAGAGAGTTAATGTTCCTCTGTTTGTCTCTCAGTGGTCAATGGATCTCCAGGCTTCATTAATCTGTGTGATGCTCTCAACGCCTGGCAGCTGGTGAGAGAGTTAAAGAAAGCTCTTGGGTTGCCAGCGGCCGCTTCATTTAAGCACGTCAGCCCTGCAGGTATAAACGCAAACATGCATTTTGTATTTATAACACTTTTGAACCCAGTGTTTCTCTTCTGGCATCTAAAGATCCTCTGACTTTTCTACTTGCATGGAGGCTTAAATAATATTGGTTGGTTTTTCAGTAGTTAGTTTCATGAGTGTCGTTTGTTTCAGGAGCTGCTGTTGGTGTCCCATTGAGTGAAGAAGAGGCAAAGGTGTGTATGGTAAACGACCTGCTTAAAGATCTCACCCCCCTCGCCACTGCATACGCAAGAGCCAGAGGTACACCATATCTCTCCGAATACAGCTGTCTGCACACATTCATGACCTTCAAGTCATATTTAATCCTAAGAAATATCTGATAAATGTCTTGTAGGTTCTGATAGGATGTCCTCCTTTGGAGACTTCATTGCTTTGTCTGACATCTGTGATGTCGCCACCGCCAAGATCATCTCGAGAGAGGTACGTAGGAATTTCCAAATGAATTTTGGATTTTAATGAGGACGCCATTAATTTCGAGTTGTAATATCAAAGCTGCATTTTGATTTTGCGTGCATTCATTTCAAACCCTCCACGCAGGTGTCTGATGGGATTATTGCGCCTGGTTACGATGAGGAGGCGCTACGAATTCTCTCCAAAAAGAAAAACGGAAACTATTGCGTCCTTCGGGTAAGTCACATGTTATGGCGTAATAAAAATAATTGCTCCGCATGTGTAATGTCTGTTGTGATTAAACATGGCTGATACTACTGACTGTACATCCTGTTTTTGCAGATGGACCCCGAGTACGAACCAGATGAAGATGAGGTCAGGGTGCTGTTTGGTTTGTACCTCAAACAGAAGAGAAATGGAGCGGTCATTGATAAGGAGCTCTTCAGCAACATTGTGTCTAAGGGGAAGGTGAGAATTGCTAATATTGGTTTTATTTTTAACCTCATGTGTATTTCATGTGCATAAAAGTAATAATTATTGTCTCATGCTTGATTATTTGTTTTGTTGTCTGTAAATTTCTCGTATTACAGCTGTCTGAAAATGCTTTGCGAGATCTTATCGTGGCCAGCATCGCTGTGAAGTTCACTCAGTCCAACTCTGTGTGTTATGCAAAAGATGGTCAGGTAGCCAAGCATCTGCTTTTAAAAGCACACTTGCATATAAAGTTATCCATTTCACAAATTCAGCTTTGCGAACAGACACCATACAGCTTTTTTATATAGTTCTGTATGCATTTCAGGTGATTGGCATCGGTGCCGGGCAGCAGTCGCGCATCCACTGCACTCGGCTCGCAGGTGACAAAGCTGATAACTGGTGGCTCCGACATCACCCACGAGTGCTCGGTATGAAGTTTCGCAGCGGAGTTAAACGTGCCGAGATGGCCAATGCCATCGATCAGTATGTCAGTGGGACAATTGGAGAGGTACTCTGTCTTTTATTGACCCATGTATATATCGTTGTGGTTTATGAGTATCTAATAGTATATGGTTTTTTTGTCAGGGTCCAGATTTGGATCTTTGGAAAGGTCTGTTTGAAGAGGTTCCTGAGCCATTATCTGAGGTGGAGAAGAAAAACTGGATAAGTTCTCTGCAAGCTGTGGCTCTCAGTTCTGATGCGTTCTTCCCCTTCCGGGACAACGTTGACCGGGCTAAACGGGTAATTTACCTCATATGTGCATCTGTTTCATCTATGCTTTCAAATGCACAATTCTGTACAAGCTTTTAAGTGTCTATACACTGTACAATAGTGATAGTTGGATCTTAAAAAGTGTGATCCGAATAATTTATGTACTTTTATATAATTTATTCAAACCTTTCTTTGTATAATTAACTAAATAGGCTTTATAAAGTAATAAGTAATTAAATACTTTTTGGAGAGAGTAATTGGTATAGTAATGTAATTACATAATTGAAGATATTAAAGTAATTAATTACTAGTTACTGATTACGAGTAACTTACCCAACACTGATGAGCACTATGTTTGAATGTACTAAAATATACTTAAATGCCAGCAAGTACGTTATTTTTGTGCTATATAGACGGTTTCAGCAGTAACAACATAAACAGGCGGCTTTCATGGTCAACGCCGCGTAACTTCCGGTAAACTCCGCAAAGAGGTCCTTTTAAGGTAGTTTATTTATATAACAAGCAAAATAAACAACAAGTCGATTACCTAGGAAACCAAAACATTTGTTATCTTCGACGAGGTATTTGTTCAATAGTTCAGTTTAGCAACTAGTCAGACCATTAAACAAACAGAAACCTGAAGTAAAGATCTGACCAGACGCGTAATTGCATCACCGCACGAGTCCGATGAATTCGTATTTATTAATGTAAAAGTTATATACTACAAAATTTTTCTTAAAAGCATTGTTCTACTTCAGTAATGCCTTAGTGCACTTGAAAAAGTATACTAAATAAATAATAGTAATACTGATTTTCAGTGTAATTAAATAAATGGTGTCTCAAAATAGCACAGTTAACTCTTTCGCCATATATAAAATGACATCATCTGCTTTCAAAAAACAACAAATGTTTCATCCTACCTTCATTGGTTCTCTTGTAATAACCTCTCAAATATAGGTTTCTTCAAAAACACCAAATATTGAGCAAAAAGCTGAGATAATTAAATATTTGTGAAGGACTTTTGATAGAGATCAGATTAAGAGTTATCATCAAAACCTACACCGAGTTCTTACTCTTTCACGTGAGACGTTACTTCCGGGTTTCATAAGTTGTAGAAGAGTGCCACCTGCTGGATAATAGCGGTATTCTGAAACGCTGGAAATACTCGTCATTGGCAGGGAAGTGTTTTATCATAATGGCACTGAAAGAATTAAGTACAATTACATTTCAGTTTATCTTAAAGGTGTAGCGGAGGATTTTCTCGAATTTTAGAAAAGAACCGCCTTCTCCACTTTTTTTAATAAAAAATGTAATTGCGCAACACTCCTGATTGACAACTAGGAGGATGATGATCTTGATGATCCACCCGGAAAAAGAAAATCCTCCGCAATACCTTTAACATGTTGTGTGTTTTTGACACAGTATGCTTGCTTTAGAATGTATTTCCAGACAAATCTTACAAATAAAATGTTTAAGTGGCTTGTTTTGACGGCTAAAGCCTAAAGTGTAGTTTTATGCGTACGCGAGGGTCCACATACAGTGCGCGTTAAACAAATTTCACCATTTGTAAGTGGTGAATGCATGTACAGGAGTATATAGCGTAGGAAATGTATTGCATTTTGTCGCAATGCACATGCGTTGAACATCTGCGTACACGCACAAGTACAATAAACAATGTTTTTGACTACTAAGGCTTGTGAACTATATCTAAGCTTAAGTATAAACTTTGATATTACAACTTGCCTATTAAATCTTTGAAATGTTTAGATTTGAGTGGTATGTAAAGATGAATTTTCCATATGTGTGTGGTTTCAGAGCGGTGTGGAATACATTGCAGCTCCCTCAGGCTCTACTGCTGATGAGATCGTCATCAATGCTTGCAATGAACTGGGCATCACTTTAGTCCACACCAACCTCCGTCTCTTTCATCACTGAGAAGAAGCTTTGCAGAACTACTTGTTTCACACCAGCATCACAGAAGTTTAGGGCTTTCATATCTGTTACTTAAACCGCAATTTGCAACTAGTTGGCAGCAAAACATGTTACAATAAACTTATAGTTAAATAAGATCGTGAAGCTTTACTGGCAAAGTTATTATCTTCAATGATTGACATTCCTGCTGAATTGAATAGCTGCTCAGAATAGTACGATCTATTCATGGTTAATTTTTTTTTACTTATTCTGCAAACCCATACTTATGCTGCTGTTTAAAAAAAAAATGAATATTTGCAATGTGCATTGTCTTCATGATTTCTGAAGCTAATACTGTAACACTCGCTGATACATTCCTTTTTGTCTGTAGTGTCTTATAAGCATTACGTAATAAATACAGTAGATTCTCAAAGGTTTTGTCACAATTTATTGGCATTTGTTGACGTTTTTGACAACGCTTGCTTACTTTGGAACTTACAGAAGAATTTGAGTGAATCATATAAATACGAACATTCGTAATTTAACAGTAGTGAAAACTGGAATGGACAGTAGACATAACACTATACAAACCAAACACTGAATGAAGTGTATAAACACTCAAAAAAGACAAAAAAATAAAATCACTTTTAATCGAAAAACAGTGCGGACTCTAAATAAGCGTGAGCCGTGAGAACAAAATCTTTATAAAGGGAAACTTGACCTGACAATCTTATAAAACAGTGCTTAAGTTTTAATGCGTGTCTGTGAATTTAAACATCTGATCAACTTCAAGGTAATAATAGTATGGTGGTTCAATTTCAGTTTCAAAAAGGATGCTGCCTCATCAAAAATGTAAATCAATTCCAAATTTACCTAAATTGTGTTTTAATAGTTAATATTTACTGGAATGGAAAAAAACAAAATTGATAATTAAATCACATGACCAAACAAAAACCATGAATGAACACAGCCGTTGCTATGGGTGCAGTGATTGGCTGTGAAGCAGCAGCTGACCAGCGGTGGAGGTGTGGTAACAAACATGTAGGCTTTAAGGCGGTGCTATGAGGTCATGGTGCAGTTTACTCTCTGGGAATAGTCTTGTGATTGGGACTGGCCACAGCATCGGCGAGAAGGGCCGGTCTGAGACATTCAATTGGGCATTGAATGTTCTGGAAGAATAAAGAAATGTGTTATTATTATGGAAACTTTAGCTTTATGCATAAAATAATTACCCTGTCAGAAACATGGCCGCTATTTTCATAGGTAAAATGCTTGGTTAAGTGTTTTGAGGGGCTTTTGTCATTCACCAAGTATGAGTAAAATCCTGGACAAGTTTTAAAAATCAGCTTGTGCCAAAAAAACAGAGTGATACTGATCTTCCAAACTGGATTGTTTTGTTTAGCAGGGTTTACGTACATCACATTTTAAGTGTTTTTGTGACCAAGTGAAATGCTAGAAACTCACCACATTGTAGCCCGTGTTCAAGCGGACAGGTTTGAGCCGATCAGCACTGACCTCCGCACCCGGTCTCATGCAGTTCTCGCAACGCCAACCCTAAAAAGAAAAATACACACCAGGTCAAAGCATCTCTTGCAACTCCTTAAATTTTAACCAAAGCATTTCTGGAACCTTCATTGTAACATAACAAAGTGTCAAGACCTGCTGTCCTCCATGGCATGTGCATGTGCAGATGGCCCCCAAGTATTCCTTCTGCCATTGGTTTCCGACCTGGTACGTCTTTCCATCATCGTAACATGTGGACTCATCTGTGCAGAATAATTTCATGACTTGAAAGCTGCAAAACCACTTCTTAAAGTCTGTTACACTCTTGATAATAAAAGTTTCCTAAAGCTTATTTGATGGTCTTTATTGTTCCATAAAGAACTTTGTGCAACAGAATGGTTCTGAGCATGTTCAAAGGTTATTTGGAAACATGGAAAAGGTTTAACAGAATATAAAAGGTACTTTGGGGAGCCAAAATTTACTTTGTGGAGTGAGAGGTACTTTGGGGAGCCAAAATGTACTTTGTGGAGTGAGAGGTACTTTGGGGAGCCAAAATGTACTTTGTGGAGTGAGAGGTACTTTGGGGAGCCAAAATGTACTTTGTGGAGAGAGAGGTACTTTGGGGAGTCAAAAGGTATTTTGTGGGGAGAAAGGTACTTTGTGGAGAGAGAGGTGCTTTGGGAAGCCAAAAGGTATTTTGGGGAGTCAAAAGGTACTTTGTGAAGAGAGAGGTACTTTGGGGAGCCAAAAGGAACTTTGTGGAGAGAGAGGTACTTTGGAAAGCCAAAATGTACTTGTAGAGAGAGAAGTACTTTGGAGAGCCAAAAGGTACTTGTAGAGAGAGAGTTTTTTTGGGAAATCAAAGAGAAATTTGGAGGAGTCAAAAATGCTTCTTGTCAAACATTGCTAGAAGAATCCCTTTTATCACCTTTATTTGTAAAAGTCAAGGCCCAGGTATGCTTAACCTGCCATTACATTTTGTGCATTAAGGCCTTTTCAAGTTTACTTGACTGACCAAGAACCAATGTACAGAACAAATAGCACATATAGCCTAGCCTAAGCAAGAGGTAGAACTTACGAGGTTCACACTTGAACTCTCCTTTGCCATTGCCCAGACAAGTACAGCTCAACAAGTGACCGTTTTCTGCACGCCGTTCCCACTTTTCACCGATGCGGTAGTTGTTTCCACCATCGTGACACCATTCTGCGTGCACATGACATATTCAGAATCAATTCACTTTCATCTACAGAGAAACGTTCCTGCCAACACTTAACCTTCAGGTTTTAAGGTACTCACTGGAAGAATCGCATCTAAAATGTCCGCTGCCAAGGCCGAGACATCTACACCATAGTTTGAAGCCGGTCTCGGACATACGCTCCCATTCCGCTCCGACGTCATGGTAAGTGGATGTAAAGGTGTCATAACATGAGTCCTTATTGGATGAACCAACTCCTGGAGCTTTCGTTGGCGAGAAACAAAGATGTTAGTATGACAGAAGCCTTGTGCATTTCTCAACTGTGATCTAAAAGATTCTTCACTGATTTACCTGTGTTTCCAGCAGTGATGACTTCCTCCAAGATTTTCTGTTTAAGGGCTCCTTTAAGGGCCTCTACAATGACATTATAAGAGGCACCAGAGGTAAGACCGATCAGCGTAGCGCTTGTGGTCGATCCAGGGAGACGCATCTGCAATACAAGCAAACATGCTGCGATCAAGTAACCCCATACTGCGATCAAGTTCCCCAAATCTTACCCTGGAGGGCCTGAGCACTGCAGAGTTTAGCTCCAACCCTGATCAAACACACCTGAGCAAGCTAATCAAGGTCTTCATGATCAAGAGAAAATCACATGTGGGTAGGTTTGATTAGGGTTGGACCTAAAGTCTGTAGTGCTCTGGCCCTCCAGGGTAAGATTTGCTGTATCTCAGCGGGTAGACTGTTACGTTTGCAGCACAAGAGTAATGGGTTTGATCCCAGTAAACACACATACTGATAAAAACATTTAAGAGATTGAATGCACTGCTTCTCACCTGAAACATCTTCTCATCCTGATGGGTAATGGGCTGGCAAGACACCAGGTAGCCGGAGCTTTGCTGGTAGGGTTTCCATGAGATGGTGGTCTGGGTCTGGGCCTCCTGTAGTCTTCCTGTTGTGTCTTCTGGAAAACCAAAAGGATTGGCATCTCCAGGTTTCTCACTCACCTTAACAACCTGCGGCACACGACCCCCGTCGGGTCCCGCCTTAGGGATATAGACAAGAGTCTCCCCCACTTGAGGAACGTAAGGCTGATATCTGGGTTGGTTAGGCCAAGAGCCTGTTTGAGGGTTGTTAGGCGTGTAGCCTCCGTTGGGTTGATTATTGTATTCGGTGTACTCCACATGCTGCCCGCGCTCATCCGACCCAGTGGGACCCACCACATGAACATGGTTCTCACTTTCAGGCACATCCAACAAGTCTGGGCGGCCACGGTAAGGCGGAACAGGCAGACCGGACGCCAGCTCTGGGCGGGAAAAAGGTGTTAGAAGCAAAGCAGCAGCAAAAGAGACAGCCACAATAGCATCTATAGGCCTGCGAGGCAGTAAAGATGCAGCCAATGAATTAACATCCTGCATTTTTGGCAACCAGGTTTCACTCCTAATGCCTGGTCCTAATCAGGTATGAACAAAAAATGCTATCTCATCAACGTTATCCGATTATGTATATGAGCTCATCTGTACCAGCTTTGAAGCAATGCGCTAGCAGCTCAGCTGGCTTGCTGCATGAGCAAAGCAATATCAAAAGCAATTTCTCTTCGTATTGCTACAATGGTGATGTTCGAAACATTTTCATTACATTTATTTATTTACCAGACGCTTTTGTCCAAAGTTTGCATTTTTCTGACTAATTAAATACACCCATTGGATATCTGATATACTGTTTACAGTATGTAAGCTAAGCACAAGCAGAACCATGGCTTAGCATGTATGTTTTAGCGAATTGCCAGCCAATGCGAAATAACAAAATGTTCTATATCTAGTGTAATTGCTATTGCAGCATTCAAGTCATGCTTGCCACCCAAACCATGTGTCGGTCACTTTCACCAAAACATTTCAGATATTTATGTCTTAAAGTGTGCATAAATGATTTTCACTTACGAGTACTGGCTGTGCCGATCAGCGGTGCACTTCTATGGGCATTCTGTAGAGCAATGATCTTTATGATGTATTCAGTGCCTGGTCTCAGACCTGTTATGATGTCACAATATGGTCACCTGGTGCATTTCGCAAACTCATTGTTGACCCTACCTGACATTGGCATAAGTGACTGTATTCTGGATCTTACCGGTAATGGTAGCATAGTTCTGTCCAACGCGGGGTGGTGCCGTGAGCTCACGAGGGGAACCGCCCTGTTCCTCATAAGTGATGTAATATCCTGTGATGGGTGTGGATGGGGCTTGCCAAGTAAAGGAGATGGAGTTGGGAGTCAGAGAGGTAAACTGGAGGTTGGTTGGAGACTGAACAGTTGCCCGAGCTGCCATAATACAAACAAACAAAATGTAGTTAATGTAATGACTGATTAATTTATCATCCTCTGAAGATGGATTATTGTTTCATACCCATGGTTACAGATAAAGTGAAAGGTGGGCTTCGACTATTTCCATTTAATGTGTACATGTTGACCATATAAATGATGCCTGGTTGCAATCCTGAGACATGGAAAAAATATTAAATAAGTTTATACAGAAAAGTATGATTTATTCAAATAACACAGTTGTGTACTTTTTCTTTACAGTGTCTTACCAGTGACCACATAGGTACGGTGATCAGCAGGTATAGTTTTCCTGATAGTCGGGTAACCGCTGGTTTTGGGTATGGCTTCAATTAGAAAACCCGTCATTGGCTCGGTGCCAACACGCCATGTGAGAGTGAAGGAGGTATCTGTATTATCACTGATACGGACACGGCGAGGTGGGGTTATATCTGTGGAGCCAATGGGAGTATATTTTTAATAGAGATTAAAGCAAATAAAGTTGTCTTTATATGGACCCAAAGCTTTAATTATGGATTGTCAATGATGGTGCCTGATTTTTTAAGGGAAGTTCACTTACCGTCAGCAGTCGTACACTCCCCAGTTAAAGGAGAACTGCTTTGTAAACCCTTCAATGCGTAGATGTGAACATCATAGGGAGTGGCCACCTGAAAACAAAAAAAAAACAGAACAACCATACGTTAACTATACTTTATATATACAGCTTTTAAATGAAGGATTCTTTGGGGAACCAAATATGGTTCCCCTTTATTTGGCATCGCTCTTTATTTTAAAGAGTTCACCTGTACAGCTACTTGATGGCAACTATAGTCACACCGTCACCAAATATCAACATGGTACTACATAAAAGTAATAGTTAAATAAGTAAAGTTAGTAAGTCTGTCATATTACCATGAGACCGGGCACTAAAACTTGTGCAGAGTCTGGTGAAACATTCATTTCTTTGGGTAAGGTATACTGATTCTTTGGGGTGACCACCACACGGTATCCACTAAGCCTTGCATTGGGTGCCCGCCATGCCACAATAAAGGAGGAAGAACCAATGTCAGAGAACTGAATGTCAGTTGGGGCAGGAACAGCTGGGGAATGTTAAGTTAAGAGTCAGTTGATTAAAATGAAAGTAGTTAAACAGCAAAAAATACATTTTACATCCTACCAGTGGGATGAGAGTCCACACGGGTAGTGTATTTAGTGCCTTCAAGGGTCTTCATCGGGACTCCCCCTTTCATTGGAATGACTTTAACGGTGTATTCGGTTCCTGGTCGTAATCCCTGGAGAGCCACGCTGGTATCTTGTCCACGTACAGCTGGTTGGTACTCTCTCTCTCCCTCTTCTGGACTAGAGTACAGAACCCTGTAAGAGGTCACGGGTGTTCGTGGAGCATCCCATGTCACAAGCATGGAGCTGGTGTCCACATGAGAGAAGCTCAGATTTGGCTGTTCCGAAGTTGCTAAAGAATTGGAAGAGTAGTGTTAGGATATGCACACGAATATTAACCAGATGTTTGTTGGTTCAAGCTCGATGGGAAATAAGCCTGGCATTAGGTGCCCACCATGCCACAATAATGGAGGACAACTACTGTCGGAGAACTGAATGTCAGTTGAGGCAGAAACAGCTGAGGAAGTTTAAGTTAAGAGTCAGTTGATTAAAATGAAAGTAGTTAAACAGCAAAAAATATATTTAACATCCTACCAGTGGGATGAGAGTCCACACGGGTAGTGTATTTAGTGCCTTCAAGGGTCTTCATCGGGACTCCCCCTTTCATTGGAATGACTTTAACGGTGTATTCGGTTCCTGGTCGTAATCCCTGGAGAGCCACGCTGGTATCTTGTCTACGTACAGCTGGTTGGTACTCTCTCTCTCCCTCTTCTGGACTAGAGTACAGAACCCTGTAAGAGGTCACGGGTGTCCGTGGAGCATCCCATGTCACAAGCATGGAGCTGGTGTCCACATGAGAGAAGCTCAGATCATTTGGCTGTTCCGAAGTTGCTAAAGAGTTGAAAGAGTAGTGTTAGGATATGCACAGGAATATTAACCAGGTTCAAGCCCGATGGGAAATAAGCTTTGAACTACAACCTTGGCAACAAAACTCGAGATCCTAGGGATCGCTTTACTATAAAAAAATCACTTTTCTGAGCTATTTTAAAGGTGCAGTGTGTAATTTTTAGAAAGATCTCTTGACAGAAATGCAAAATGATATACAAAACTATATTATCAGGGGTGTATAAAAACCTTTTTATAATGAACCATTATGTTTTTATTACCTTAGAATGAGACGTTTTTATCTACATACAAGAGGGTCCCCTTACGTGGAAGTCGCCATTTTGTGCCGCCATGTTTCTACAGAAGTCCTTAACGGACAATCTTTTTTACTAATTTGTCTCCGACAATAACATGTTTTTCTGGTGGCGGCTATCGTAGCTTCTCTATGCGTTTCAAAAGGGAGGGGTGAGCAGTGGACTGCGCCGTTGGTTGCAATTTGCAACCTTACCACTAGATGCCACTAAAATTTACACACTGCACCTTTAACCTAAAAGTTACAGAGTACAGTTGTAGCCTGTCATAAAAGAACTGGCCCTTGCGGCTAAGCCTTGAGTTTTGGTTCCTTGCTGGTGTTGCTCTGTTGGCTTGGTTACTGGAAAACTGGTGACATAACAGGAAAAGGAACATACTAACCTGCTGTAGATTTTTGGACTACAGGTGTGGTCTCACCCCCTCGACCAATAGCAACAACACTAATCACATACTCCACTGTGGGCACTAGGCCACGTATGGTCGTTTCAGTGCGATCTAATAAAGGAAGAATGAGAACAATTACTATAAGAAAAGAACCAGTCCAGAGGTACAGTGTCTGCTCAAAGTTAAGTAAACGTAACATTTGTCATAACTATGCATTTAAAAAGGCAACAGGGGAAAGAACCAGAGTTGTCTCACCAGGTCCCACCAGCTCATTGAATGTTGGACCTATCCCATGCTTGGGCTTTCCCTGTACTCTGTAACCTGTGATGGGACCTTTCGCTGGGCTCCAACGGACGATCATTTCGCTATCCGGAATATTAGAAACATCCAAATCTCCTGAGGACACTACATCTAATAATGGGGAAGAGAACAGACGATACAATGACAAGATATTTGTAAACTGCCAGTCAAAACGTTCAGATCTGTAAAAAGCACTTTTCTGTGCGCGCATTCGTTTATGAATCACACATACACTTTTAAGAAATTATCTTAAAATTTAGCTGCGCACAATGCTGTACCAACTGAGCTACAAGAATATTAAGTACCAGAAACAATTCTAAAGTCATCATGTGTACTTACTGTCACCTGAGGTCCGGTGGGTGATGATGACCGGTGTGCTGGAGGCGGGACTGTCTCCTCTGCCAGTCACAGCATACAGTGTGATGGTGTACTCCGTGTCCGGCCGCAGACCCGGGATGGTGGCGCTGGACTCAGTTCCAGGAACAGTGAATTCTCTTGGCGCATCTCTTTCACCTGCAGGACAGTGAGAAGTAATTTAAGGTCCACTGTGTAGATTTTTAGCGGTGAAACTGTGAATTGCTCAGTCCACAGGTCACCCCAAACTTTCGAAACGCATAGTGAAGCTACGGAAGCCGGCACAGGACAAAAACGTCATCGTCTGAGACACAGTTGTGACAAAACTCGCTCAATAGAACAGTTTGAACGTTTAGGACTACCATAGAAACATGGCGTGCGCTAAGGTAATAAAAACAATACAGTTCATTATGTAAGGTCTTTATAACTTCTAAAAGTTACACACTGCACCTTTAAGTGCATTGAGAATAAATGTCATACAAGATGTAATGGTAATAGCACTGCACCTGTTTCACCATGTGTGATCTTGTAGTAGCGTACAGTGACCGCAGGAGCGTCCCAGGAGATGGTGATGCTTGTTTGTGTAGTTGATGTGACAGTCAGGTCAGTGGGGGCATCAGAGACTACAAGTGCAAAGTATGAAGAATAAGTACGTGTTTCTAAACGTACATACTTGATATTATTAATAGCAATACTGAAATTTATTAATTCTTCTCACCAGTGGCTTTTGTTCCTGTAAGTGGAAGGCTCTCCTTATTCCCGCTAACAGCATAAACGTAGATGGTGTACTCTGTCTCTGGAGCCAAATTAACCAATGAGAAGTAATTTCTGGTTGGTGGAAGTCGTTCATCCTTAGCGCGACCTCCAGCGGTCGGCTGATAGCGCAGACGGTAGCCGGAAATGACGGCACGTGGGGCCATCCAGTGTATGGTAAATGAGTTAGTAGAGACATCAGAGAATTCCAGATTTGTGGGGGAGTCCAGTTCTGTGTGGATGGGTGGGAGGTAAAGACGAAAACAATTGTAAAGTGCATTAAGTGATAAGAAAGCTCTTATCTGGTCGATAACAGCCGTATACATATACAAACAGTTGTTTTGCCTTAATAAATACTTACTTGTTTTTTGGACACCAGTAACAGGTTGGCTTTCCCTGTCTCCATATACACACACCACGCTCACCATATATTCAGTGTTCGGCAGCAAGCCTGAATTGAAAAATTAAACAATTCATTTTCAAATCGTATATGCATTTCATACTAAAGGTATTAACGAAATCGGCAATCTCTTACTCTGCAGGACAAAACTGGTCATGCTTCCTCCCACATTGACTTCTTGTAAGTCATCATCGTTGTTGGTTGGATGGTAACGAATTACAAAGCGACTGATTTCGGTGGGCTGGACGGATGGTGCGGTCCATGACACCCGCATGGTATCCGAACCCACCTCTGAAAAAATCAGGTCTGTAGGGACTGGTACACCTACAATGAGTGGACAAGTGGGTTACCAACTCATAGTAATAAGTTTTTATGTAAAAGTGGCCATGGATTGGAACCTGCTAAATTTATTACATCTATATATGATAACGACCTATAGGAAATTGTATTTTATCATTTATATTACCATTCTAAACTTTTTCAGATTGTTTAGTTGACTGCTATGGTCTGGGAAAATGATGCCCACTGAAGGTTTTTGCTTCTCCATTTTACTCCCCTAACATCCCCCCAAAAATAGAATAAAGATCCTAAGTGAAATAATTCACCAGACTGAGTTTGCTGCGTGATGACTGATGGCTTGCTCTCCGCATCATCCGTGATGGCGGTCACACTGATGTCATAATCGATGCCAGGCTCCAGTCCGCGAACAGTATAATAGCTGGTGGAGGAGTTCACCACGTCTTCCAGAATCGGGGAACTCTGCCCACTCGGAACTACTGTAATGTGGTATCCGGTAACGGCTGTGTAATTTAGCGGAGTCCATCTAATTCCGATCGTGGTGTCCGTGAAATCGACAAAGCTGAGATCGCCCACCACAGGTACATCTTTAATTCGGTTTACAAAGTTGCGTTGGTGAGGAAAGGACACAGAAGACAAGACAAACAGGTGCAATGACAATTAACAAATTAACGTGAGCTAATTACTGACATGCAAATGACATGCAACACAATTGTGACAGGGATCCGGATTTGGATGAATGCAGTTAGTTTTACAATGATAAACGTTTTTTTAACAATTGTCAAATGCAACATTCAAAAGTTTTAAATCAATACAGTGAACTTAACTCAGACGTGACACAGCCATGCTTACTGAGAATTACACATGTATTTTCATGATGCACAGAACAGAACGAAGAACATCAAGAGAAAAGGAAAAAGCAGTTAATGCATCTGTACCTGGATTTCCATGACACTGATTTTATGCGCATTTTGAAGAATCAAAATTTGCATTACAAATTTTGCAATAAAACCCTTAATTCGCAAAAAAGTTTTACACTCGCTTGAGGTGGTTTTGAAATTATGCGAAAAAGAGTAAATGCAAATCATGGGATACAAAAACGCATTTGCCGAATAAATTCTGATGTAGCAAACATAACGTAGCAAACCTACGTGACTAATCATCTAGCTGTATCAGCTGACGTTGTTTTTTACCCCAAAAAAATCTCTTTTTCTGTGCACAGAATTCAGTTTGGCAGCATGCACTGTTATTAAATGTATAACTTGCCAAATTGTAACTAAATCCAGATCTGTTGCCATTTTCTAAGTGTGCCTTGTTTTAAATACTGTTGATGACTAGGTTACCAATACCACCATCATTCGCTCAAACAACCTACAAGAACAACCTAATTCACATTTGTTTGTTTTTCTTTTTTTGCGAATTTTCAAAAAAGTTTTTTTTTTTTAAGTTTCGATGGAAACCCAGCTTGTGTTACTTGCAAAGCAGAACAAGCAGTACAGTATAGTCAGAGCTCACAGATTAGACAAAGGGACAATAACTACCAAATAACTAGTCCAACTTTCCTAATAGTCGTTGGCTTTAATTTTAATCGTGGAAGCGCACATGATCGGCAGTAATTCAAATATTACTCGCGCAGTAAAGTTTTTTTTTACATTTTGTTAGCATTTTTTTTTAAAATATGTTAGCCATAAGGGTCTATAAACTAGAGTGCTCCAAAACATTGACAAAATTTGTTTGTATTTAGAAGATATAAGCAAACAAAATGTATAGTCTTTATACGGATCAACAACTTTTATGACATCACTCTGCACTTCGGATTTTCATCAGATTCCAGGCCATGAGATTAAATTTAGTTCAAAACGTAGGTTTTGGAGGACCTAAACATTCAGGCCTGTCAATCATAATTGTAAACGTACATAAGGCAGCCTCAAGGCCTCGGCATCCAGCTGCAATTCTTCCGGCATCCCTCCTCCTCCCCATCTCCTCCTTCACTGCTC
Organism: Paramisgurnus dabryanus; assembly: GCF_030506205.2. Taxonomy (NCBI): domain Eukaryota; kingdom Metazoa; phylum Chordata; class Actinopteri; order Cypriniformes; family Cobitidae; genus Paramisgurnus; species Paramisgurnus dabryanus. The sequence continues at coordinate 30,949,378 of NC_133340.1, forward strand.
TGTTTCTTCCTTTGTGCAGTTATATTGCGGGGGGTTGAACTAGGGGCTCGAGCCTTAGGTTCAGTCTCTTTGAAGGTTCAGAGCTCCCTTCAAGGACAGCAAGCCAAGTTTGTTTACCATTTACCATTAGGACTGAATGCGCAGGCAAAGGAAGATGGAGCAACTCAGTACGTACCACCATAAATTCCTGTTTTTAATGTAAATTATGCATCAACGCATCGAAGAAAGCCCTTTAGTAGGCCTTTAAAGTTGTGTTGTATGCTCCACCATATAGCTGTTAAAAAGTTTTTAAGCTTAGAAGGGAAATGCAGTGGTTGAGTTGCTAAAAGATAAATGTGATTGTTTCAAGAAGGACCACAGAAAGAACCAAACATTGCCTTTATATAAAGCTATTAAATGACTTCTGGCTGCTTTGTCAATGCAAACTGCTGACAAGTGTGAACGGCACCTTACGTTAGATGTTTGAGTTAAGGTGTACCATCAGAGAGAGAGATTCATGGATCAGGTGATTCTCCTGATCCATCCGAGCATGGCTTCAGCTTACCTCCAACTTAGATTTTTTGTCAACTGTATATGGGGTCTCTCACCTTGGGTTACAGTGGTTGAGATGGGTTCGCTCTCCAGGTGGTTTTTAAGAGTGTAGACACTGACGTTGTACTCAATGCCTGGACTCAGGCTCTCAAAGGTACCAGAGGTTTCTTCCTTGGAAACAAACTCCTCCAGGGAGTTACCCCGCTGCCCATTGGTTGGTGTGCATGAAATTCTGTAACCAGTGATGTCTGACGAGAAGAAGGAGAGTATGCTAAGATAATAAATGCAAAGTGTAGTTGAACCATAGTTCAGAGGCTGAATGTACTGTGGTCTTAATATTGTAGAGTCAAGGTATGAATCATGGTGTTTATATGGTATTTTTTGCACCCAGGTACCACCAATAGTACCACAATAATTTTTGGTAAGTGCATACCATGGCACGTAAAATAATGTACTGCAGGGTTTCTCAAAGAATACCTCAGTATTAACAATTTTATATATTATGTTTTATGGTTTAATCATGGTCCTTTTCGTAGCAAATATATAATGTTAAGAAACATATTTTGTATATACAAATTGAAAGAATGAAACTGAGTGATATAATAAAGAATAAGACAAACTCTACAAGAATCATTGCAAAAAAGAAATACTGTAATGAGACAAAGTTGACCTTAATATTTTTTCCAAAAACACACACAGACGCCTACAAAGAGGGCCAAGGTCCATCCGCATGCTTCAGAGAAAAGTTGGACTTGGATAAAAAGTGGGTGTACAGTCAATATTTACCAGGAGTTTTGGTGGGGGTCCATCTCACATTGAGTTCACCGGTGGCCGGGTTTGACACTACATTCAGGTCAGTCGGTGGAGACAGAGCTGTAACAGAGTCCGGACCAACGTTAGAAAATGAGTTCAATACTCAACATGTAAAAGGAAAGTCCAAATTTGCATGGTATTAAATTATCACTAAATACAAAACAACATTTTAACCAGCAGAGAGGCACTACTGTACAGTTTTAAAGAATCAAAGGTTGCGTCCGAGACTGCCTACTTCCATACTATATAGTAGGCGAAAAGCAGTAGGCGAGTAGTATGTTTAAATTCATTGTTTTCTAAAAACAGTAGGCGGAAAGTACCCGGATGACCTACTACTTCCAGCAAGATCGCGAGAGATTTTACACAAAAAAACCCGGTATGGAACAAAGTAGGATTGACTTAGATTGGACATAATTTTGCTTACAGGTCACAACTTTATTTGTGATTGGGTTGCCATGTCTTCGACCATTGAACAAGGGCTGCATGCTGTAAGTGTACTCCACTCCTGGAGTCAGACCGGAAACCATCAGACTGCCCGTGTCAGAGGTTTCATCCCTAGGAGATTGACCACCAAGTGAAGGCCTGACGGTCAACTGAGAGACAGATGGAGAAAGGACATATAAGCTCACAAAACCTAATGGAAGAACGTGTTCATACCAGCTTAAACAGGTCAGGCTGGTTTTTGGATCATATTAGGTAGTTTTTAGCTGGTTTAAAGTGGTTTTACAACTCTCTACCCAGCCTGACCAAGATGGTCTACCACCTTGGACCGACAAGCTGGTAGTCTTACTGTCCAATCATTCAGTGCAGCTGGACACCATGTAAAACCATCTAATCTAAATTCAAACTGGATTTTACACCAGAAGATGCAGTTTTGCACATTATCATTATCAGTATATATATCTGTAAAATGTTTATACCCTGTAGCTGAATCGTCGTACAGGGGTCCATGAAATAATGATGGCTGTGTCTGTGACTTCAGTGGTGAATCGAGGTGCATTACCCATCGGTTGAGCTGAGAAAACAAGCATAAGAGAAGGGGGTATTAAAAAATTAGAGTTTACTGATGCCTGCCCATAGGGGGCACAGGAGAGCAACATATTCATGCTACTTGGAAAGTCTTCCAAGTTTTCCATTTCTACTTGGAGGGGAAAGAACGGCACTCGATTCCAGTTTGGAAATGTCAGCGGAAATCTACAACCCAAACTTCAAACGGACCTGCATGAATATATGACATCATGACTTCCACTGCCATGTTGTTTCCTGTTTTTGCTCTTCCAAACCTCATACAACTTAAAACTTTAGGCCTAGTGCTTTTTATGTAACAACTGAAAACGATTAACACTGAAATATCTGTGATTGGGAACTTTCTGTCGTCTTGTTAAAAATAAAAGGCGTTTAGTATCCTAAAAAAAACCCACACAATATTTAGTCCCTGTAAAGTTTTGAACCTCAAATACTCAAGACATAATGAAACGCACATGTTCTGAAGACTTCAGTGACTCCTTCACTGAGGGTGCTGCCTTGCTCTGAATACAGGGTGACCATGTACTCTGTGTCGGGCTGAAGTTTGCTGAGGGTATACTGAGACTGGCCACCCGGGATCCTGAACTGTTCAGGTCTTGAACTTCCCATGCTGACAAAGAGACGATAGCCAGTGATCTGTGATCTGGGGACGGACCAGATGACTAAAGCGCTGTCCTCTGTGATGTCTGTAAAGCGCAGGTCGGTAGGGGCTTCGGGTTCTGAGGAAGGAGAACATTGAGTGGGTTTATTGGTTTTTATATACATTTGGACTTTGTGATGATTCTTGTTTTGCAGAAGGGGTGTTTCTTGTATGTACTGATCAATATATTTTTTCCACACTAAATGCAAAAATTATGCAACAAAATCCCAAACATGATGTCATATGCAACATGCAATCAAAATGAGTGACTGCTAAAACTAAAGTACTCACTGGTAGATTTCTCCCCAACCAGCGGTTTACTCTCCCCCGCTCCACTGATGGCATAGATATGGAAACGATAAAGTGTTCCCGGCTGCAGGTGTGTGAGCTCGGCGTAAGCGTTACTTGTGATGGGATAGTTAATCGGTCTATGGGTTTGGCCGTCGGTGCTGACGGGAGCAAAGGTCACGCGGTATCCTGTAACCTCTGAGGGAGGACCGGTCCATGTGATGGTGATCTTGGTATCGGTAACTTCAGTGAACTGCAGGTCAGTGGGGGCTTGGACCTCCTCTGTTAATGAATGGAAAAAGAAATTGCAATCTTTTACTGCTTTACTGCACAAATTCGCATTTATTTGTATAGCGCTTTTCACAGAACATATGGTTTTTAAGCAGCTGTACAGAAAATGCATATTACAACCAATTTCATACGGCAATATATATATATATATATATATATATATATATATATATATATATATATATATATATATATATATATATATATATATATATATATATATATATATATATATATATATATATATATATATATATATATATTGAAGTATGTTTACAATAATGTATTTTTGACCACTTTTGTATATTTTGAAAAATATATTTAAAATAAATAAATTTTGAAGCATTTATATTTACGTCACATTGGAAAGAAAAACTTTATATGTTACAAACCTGTAAACATAAACATATAAAAATTAAATATATTTTCAACGGCAAAAATATACTTCTAATTTTATATTTTATACACATTTTATATGTTATACATTTAATATAAACTTTTATATTTTGTCCATGAAAAATATATTTTATACTGTAAGGGTTGTTAAATTTGTAATTTATTTGTTGCACCAAAATACACTTGAAATATATGTTAATATATCAATGTTAAAACTATAAATATATTTTTGAATGTAAAAATATATTATTAAGCTTTACTTTCTACAAAATGTATTAGCATATATAAATTTTATTTGGTATGATAAATTTTTTTTGGTAAAAAAAATTGCTGTATGGGATCTATCTATCTTCAAATATAACTGAATTTATTAATAAACAAAATATTTTTATTAAACAGCATTTTAAGACTTTAAACAGGCTTTTTGGCAGAAAATGTGTCACAACACTGTAAAAAAAAATCCTTATTGCACTTTAATTCTTAAGTTTAATCAACTTAAATTTACAAATCATTTTTAAACTTTCTTGATTAGTTAGTTGCTATAAATGATAAAAATAAAGTTGAATTTTATTTTTAGAATTTATAGCAACTCCTCACTTACTGGTCAAGATTCAATTAATTGTAATTTCAAATTGATAAAAGTGCAATAAGGAATGTTTACAGTTCAAGGCCGCAATGCAATAGTTTAAAAAAGTCCTATGGCCTAGGTGGGGACATTTTTTAATTATGTTTTTATTTTTTTGCAGTACTATGAAGATACGATGAGTCTGATTGTTTCCCAGAAAGCTGCACAGTTTAAGGAGTCATTCCCATAAAATTCCTTTGGCTGAAATTCCTACCCATACTGTAAGTATGAGCAATGGAAAATACATATTAATATAATAAAGCATATCTGTATATAATCATAAAATGCTTTTGAGTGCCAAAAAGCAAAGTCTAATTAACTTTAAGAAGATCACAGACAAAGAGCTTGTGTTTGGTAAAGAGACGTCAACTGGCACGATCCAACGAGAACAAAAAAGCACTCAAAAGCGTCCTATTTCATCCTTATAAGGTAATCCTGGCTCTGAGCGAGCACTAAAGCTTCCAACTTCGGCATTCGCTAGTGTCAAATCTTACTTTGAAGAGGCAGAAAACTGGCAGACATTTGTACATCTGAGAGGCAAACTTGGGCACTTTGGCCAAAAAGCTCAGTTGGGAGAAAAATGAATCAACAACCTTTTGATAAATTATAAATTGTAAAGTATAAAAAATGTTTAAACAAATATAGGGCAAGCAAAAGCTACAAAATAAAAAATAAACATATGTTTGTTCATGGTGTTCATGTGGGAGGTACAGGTTCAAGTCCTGCCTGCAACATTTCTATGTTTCTGGTTACTCTTTACTATATCAGCATGATTTTGGAAATCTTACCAGGCCGTTGTTTTCCAGCAGTGCTGATCTGAATGTCTAAAGGTTTGCTCTCCATGTTGTCTTTCACTGAGTAAATACTGACGTTGTACTGCAAGCCAGGTCGAAGGTCACCCAACGTCACCGATGTCTCAGTCTCGGGCAGGATGAGCTCAGTGCTGCTGCCCTCAATGGATGGCGTGTAAACCACACGGTAACCTGCACACATGTGTAAACGTTTACATGCGATACACAACTAGAAGACGATTTTGAGTTCGTATCCATGAAGGTTTAACCAGTACTTACTAGTGATTGGAGCCTTAGGCTTGGACCATCTGATCACCATGGACGTCTCTCGAACATCTGTGACCTCGTGATTGGTTGGCGCATCGGGGGCTGTAAACAGACAGATCGAAGAGTTGAGTCAGTTTTGGTTACCACATAAACTGATAGATGCCGTAACTGTGTTGGGGAAAGTTACTTTTAAAAGTAATGCATTACAATATTAAGTTACTCACAACAAAAGTAACTTATTGTGTTACTTAGTTACTTTTCATGAAAAGTAATGCTTATGTTACTTTTTGGTTACTTTCGCACCACATTATAAAAAAATATTGTCATGCGTCAGTACCGTGATAGTCAATCTGTTTAGTTTTTTAAAAATGTAATATCGATATTATTTTCATTAAAAATTATATTAAGATTCATGGCAGATGTTTTATTTGGAGTTTACATCACAACCTCTAAATAGCATTCTTCTTATCTCTGAACATAAACATGACAGGAAGTATTGCATAGGGGTGCGCCAAAATTTTTTGCTACGGTTTGCATATTTATAAATTAATATCCTATTATATTCCTAAAACAAGAAATATCACAATACATCAGATCGGTTTGTTACAGCATCAATGTAATGCAACATATTGTGGTGATGGGATTGGGAGTGGGGTTGCTTTATTCTGATAATTGTAAATTTTCGTACAATCCACACAGCACAATTCACACAATATCGCCGGCATGTAAAACTGGTTATAGGTTGGGTACGTTTTCCCATTAGATCCGGTTGGCTGCTCCAATTTGTCAACGGCAGTGGTGGTCGGCTTACCGGTGGTCTGTGTGGTCGTCAAGATGAGATTCGTGTCTCCATCAGGATTGACTTCAAACACTTGTACGTTGTATCTACGACCAGGCAGAAGATCTTGTAGGTTGACTGATGTGGTTGTTCTAGGGAGGTCTGTTTTTTTACGATAAACAAAATAATGATTCAGTTATATATTTAAATATGCTTTAAAAAGCATCTATTTATGTCAACAAGACCCGATCTCTGACAACACTCACCGATCACCTGTGGCTGAGCTCCGTCCTCCGAGAGCTCATATTCCACCCTGAATCCAGAAACGGTGGCGGACGCAGACACCCATGAGATCACGAATCCGCTAGAGGTGATCTCAGTGACAGATTCTGAAGTGTCCACCTCGGCTGCGGGCTGGGTGGTCTCGCCTTCTGCTCTGGCCACTGCAATATAAGTAAGTAATGTCTCATGCATTGGGGAGATGCCCTTATCCAGTGTGACTTACAATGCATAACAGTATTTTTTTAGTATGCGTTATTCTTGACAATTAAACCCTTGAGATTTGTGCTGCTAACATTATATACCAATTTAAAACTATTATATGATGGGCTTTAGAAATGGCACATTTTTCCAAAATCAAGTACAAAAAGGTGCCATCATGTTAAAGCTGTTCTATCAGATGGTGACTGATTTGAGTTGAACGATATGAATGGAGATTTTTGGAGCTTGGGAATCGACGTCATCGCTAATTGCGTTGAAATGCATTGTGGGAAGAATCCCCCATGTTTTATGCAGTGCACAAGCGAACAGACGCTAGTCTAGTATGCAGTTACGGAAATTCAAAAGCCCAAATAACTGATAACAAGTTGCTGACAACAAACACAACAAAAAGGTTTACTAGTTTTTTTTAGAAATCCAGTTAAAGGTTATGTCTTCTTCATCTTACTACTGCAACCCATGCCATGCAACGCCTTTTGGTTAACTTGGAAGTCTTTGTGCCATTGTGTTTCCAAGTGGGAAAGCTGAAAAATTGGACATTTAAGATTTTTTCCAGCGCCGATCATGACTGCCTTATGACAATGAACTACACAGCAAGAGTTCGTCATTTTGGATGCATTTTTAGTCTGTAATATAAAATCGTTAGCAACAACTTCACAGTAACCACCACTACTTCCGTACCATAAACTCCCCGAATGCATTGCGTTCCATTGCGTTGGTAACATCAGATTCCTGAGTACGCTCGGTTCTTCAGGTTCAATATAATTAAAGGAGAAAAATGGACTTACGAGAGCCGTATGTAGTTGTAAAGTCAAAGCGAGTGGTCTCTCTGGGTCCATATCGCAGAATGCTGATGAGTTGACCTTCATACGTCAAACCCGGTTTTAGCCCTGAAATGGTGTGGGAGTTGATGTTCCCGGGAATGGTCGCCTCTTTCCAGGGCAAGCGTGAGTTTTTCTGTGAAAGGAAAATGCGACATGCTTAAAAAAAGGTTGAACAACGTTGAACATTCGTCAGAGTTGCCAGATTGACTTTAAACAGACAGCTTGGATATTATGCTTAATTACGTAATACTCAGCAGCACTGTGGAAAAACATGACATTTAACATCAAAAACAGAAACTGTATTTATTAAGATTCATTGTGAGAAAAACAGGGTTGAACTTTAAATGGCTTGGAAAAACGAAATGCTGTCCAAATACTACTCAAGACAAACATATACACAATTATAATTTCAATTTCCTACATTTTGGCGATAGATATAACTGCAAAGCTTCTTTATGTTGGTTTATAAGATAAACACATGAACAACTTTGACTATTCCAGTCAGTGAAAAGCAAATGTGTGTTTTTCAGTTCAAGGACTGGGACTTGTTTGTGTGTGATGAAATCTCATCCTGTCCTTTGACAGAAAGCATGTACTCAAACATGAACAAAATGTCTCCTGTTCACAGAATCCAGATTAAAATGAATAAATAAAGTAAAGGTTTATTACTAAGATGAACCGGTAATATCATAAGCTGCATTACCATTACAGATATGCACAAAACTTATGCAATATTTTCTAAATACCGATAAAAAACTTTTGTGAAATGATGCCGTTTTCACTAATTGATGATATCCGACTAAAACATAGTTTTCCTCTCACAATAAGTCACTTTTTAAACATCACGTTGACGTTGGCGAATTAGTATTATCCCCTTCTGACATCACAAGGGGAGCCGAATTTCAGTGACCTACTTTTTTGTTTGAAGAGAATGGTTTACCAAAACTAAGTTACTGGGTTGATCTTTTTCACATGTTCTAGTTGATAGAAGCACTGGGGACCCATTTGTAGCACTTAATCATAAAAAAGTCAGATTTTCATGAAATGTCCCCTTTACATCAAACTACTTAGAAAATGAACACTTAAGAGTCATCAGAGTTATAACAAATAACTCAAATAACAAAAACAATGGTTGGGAAAAAACATTTTTAAGTGTATTTTTTTAAGGTTCGTATCGCGTTCCAATTTGTTTACATCGAGAGGGCAGTGATTACAGCCACCAGGGGGCGATCAAAATATTTTGGCTTTCCTTTTCAAGAAGTGTGAGACCCCTGGTCAACATCATCAAATCTATATATCACTATTAAAATTTAACTGCAATGCTATTTTCCCATTGTGTAAAGTGAAATAAATTGCGCAACAAGACTTACAACTCTCCACTTCAGAATATATTGAGTGATATGAGCAGAAGGGGGGGCGTTCCACTGGATCGGATGGGAATTGGGCTGGTTTCCAGCTTCGGTGATGATGACACGAACAGGAGCTTTGGGAAAATAAAGAGTAGCGACAATGAATGACAGCCTGTTATATTGTAACATTAATTATTTACCAAGCAATCGGCCTTAATCCGGCATGCAGGATAAGATGAATGGCATAAATCAGATAAATGCGATGAAAAGAAAAACAAAAACGTCTCGAAAATAGGAAAACATCTGCACTGATTTAAAGGTTTGGATAGCACAGTCAGATATGTTGTCTAGCCAGATGTCTATATATGGAGAAACTTTTTTGGTTATTTCTATGCATTCTTTCAAGTAAAAGGTGTCAAAAAGTCCGGGGAACGATTGCACGGGTGTTAAAAATCACACGTGGCCTTAACATTCTTCACCCACGTTCTCCTTTATTATCCCGAAGGCTTTACAAAGTTTGGTTTAACAGCTGCTTGCAATTCAAAGAGGTGAGATCATTCAGGACAATTCTGTTCCCTTGATTTCTGGCAGACCATAAATCTGCCTTCATTGTGTCAAACCAAAATTTTATTCATGCTGAGTCCTCCACAAGAGAGCATAAGGGGTTAATCTAGAAGAAACCATGTCCTATAATGCATGAGATGGTATAACTGTGCTAAAGACCTGATCATATACAGATGGCCCGCTACAAAGTGCAGATGTGCAGGTCCTAAAAATATTACTCACACTTTCCTTAAAAACAAACTCTTTGGCAAACAAATGGCAAAGTCTCTTATATTACCAAATGCAACGCCTACAGGCCATTTGGTGCAGATCACAGATAAACAGCAATTTATTAAAAGCTATAAAACTGTCTTTGTGAATCCCATTTGGTATTTTGCACAAGTCTGACAAAAATAAAACCCTTGGTCCAAAAGGCCACAAGATCAGCACAATTGTGCCATTAGATTTCTTAGCTTTGTCTCCGAATACAATGCACAATGGCCTACTTTTGAGAGAGATGCTATCTACTTTCATTATATACAAAAGAGGACAAGTGGGGCAGGGAGCAATAAATAAAGGTACTGAATAAACACTCGTCCCATCTGGTTAACTTTACATTGCTAAGAGATGCTGAGAGACGGGAATGAAGTCCTTTATCTGTGGTTTGACTTTTTATTGGGACCATTTGATGCTCTTTAAAAACCCAAACATGTCAGCGAAAGACAGAATGTGAACATTGTTGTCGACAGATGATTTACTATACAATTTCGAATTCATTTCTCATCCTGTTGGCTAGGACGTTATGGGATCTCTTACCCGTGGACTCCAGAGGTTCGCAGGCCAGCTCTCCAATGCCGTTACCATAGCATGAACATCTGTGCGGGATGCCCTGGATGACTTTGTTCCACGTCTGACCTATCTGGTAGAACGTCTTGGTCTCGGGTTCTTGACATTGGTCTAAACCAAACAAAAAATCAGTTTGTGCAGATATTATTTGTCTTTCATTCCAACTCTGGTTATATTAAATGTTTGGCTATTGTTAAAGTAAGCCTGCTCATTTTGAATCAAAGGAAATACGGACAATTCATGCTGAAAAGTCACTTTGAACTTATAAAAGGAAGTTCTGACATTTCATTGGAGAGAAAATGAAAACAGGCATAAAGCAGAACAAAAGGTCAAACGTGGCGAGACGAAAAATGGTGCAGGCTTACCAATGGCATCACACTTCCAGCGCCCGCGCCCCTGACCGAAGCATGTGCAGTTCATCATGTAGCCCTGATCGTGACGCTTCTCAAAGGTCTCATTCACCTCGTACGTCTGCTCGTTCACGACACACTGGTCTAAAACAAGCAACAGAATGCAATGAACTTTCTGGACTTATGTATACTGTACATTAACATTTACTAATTGGAAAGTATGACCTAAACTCAGAAGAAAATATTATTGCTCGGCCTTGAGTGCTCTTTCAAGAGTCAGCTGCAAATGGGGTCATCCACATAAAAAATACTGTAGTAAAATTGAGTAAAATTCCTACACCTACTGAAAAGACCATCTCAAACCATCCTAAGCTGGTTGGCTGGTTTTGGCTGGTCTCCCAGCCTGGTTTTACCTGGGTAAGGTGGTGTAGCTGGCTGTTTTTAGAGGGGTTTGGGTCACTTTTAGCTGATCTTGGCTGGAAGACCAGCTGACCCACCTGCTAAAACCAGCTTGACTGTGCTGAAAGGTTAACTGTTAAGATGTAAGTAGCTGGTTTAAGCTAGTCTCCTAGTTTGGTTTCAGCTGGGTAAGATGGTGTAGCTGGCTGTTTTTAGAGGATTTGGGTCACTTTTTAGTTGGAAGACCAGCTTACCCACCAGCTAAAACCAGCTTGACCAGGCTGAAAGTTCAGCCAGCTTTGCTTAATTACCAAAGTTAATACCTAAGTATTTTTTCATGTGGTAGGTGTCTCAGAAGATAGTAAGCAAAGTCTCCATTTGCTGTCCATTTCATTTTACTGCTATCTAGGTGAAACAACTGCAATATTACTCTGCGTTCACATCAGATGCAGAAGAGGCGGCAAGAGCGAGTGATTTACATGTTAAGTCAATGGAAAAACGCAACTAGGCATCCTGAAGCACAGTACGCACGAATTGCATGATTGAGGATGGCATGTTCCACGGGAATTGAGCGTTTGCCGTGGGAAACACGTGAATTGAAAAATCTGAACTTTGGCGGATTTTCGCGGTGCATTAACCAATCAAGAGCTTGCTCTAGTAATAACATGATTACAGGAAGCAAGCAGAGTCGCAGAAGCCCCTCCCATGACGCGAATTTCCGTCTGAATGTCTCGAATGACTAGAATTTCATACGCGAATGAAGCGAGTAAACACAAAACTACACATGAACAGCGCATTTTTGCCGCATCTACTGCGTCTGGTGTGAACACACAGTTAAAGATATGTGTGTTTTATTTCTTTGCATTGTAAAAAACTGTTTTAAACTCCATAATTTACTTGTGCATCTGTAAAAAGATTGCACCAAATTATTTTTACCAAAAAAATAAATGATATAGAAAACAGCCTACGGTGGCCTGGTAGGGTGTAGTACACTCCAGCAAATGCTGAGTTGTTGGGTTAAATTAATTGAATATGTCCATATTTGACCCAACCACAAATTGAAACAACACGGAGCATAGGTTCATTTAAACCCAACAGGACTTTCCATATATTAGCCATGCGTTGAAACTTTTTTTTAAGTATAAATCACAGATTGATGTGTCAACAAAACCAACATCATGTTTGTGATATAATGTCCATTAACCTCTGAGCTGAGTGTGTGAAATACAGTTCCACTCTCCCCGTCCGTTTCCCAAGCAGGTGCAGCGCATCATGTGACCAAGAGTGTCATGCCGCTTGTCCCATTCATCTCCGACACGGTACATGATGTCATTATACGTGCAGATTTCCTCATGAGCTGCGTTGAAACAAAGACATTTACGTTTATGCATCTGTCACACGCTTGTATCCAAAGCAACTTAGATATGGCAACTATGTGTGGTCCCTGGAAATCAAACCCATGACCTATGTGCTGAATAAAACCAAATTTCGAAGACTGACTAAGAAACCTCATAATTACATACTTCAGTAAGATACACTAAGTACTTTTCAATGCAAAGGTCATTGTGATCACATTCTGGATATGAGCCAGGTCACTGTGTCCGGACCAGAACCCTGACCTTGTAGATCCTTTCAGCAAAGTCACAAATCAGCATTAATAGCATGGTTTTAAAAACCCTCTCGTTCTTAATGGCTTTTAAATACAGCTATTCACAGATCACAGAGTGCCATTACGATTAAGAAGCTCCACATCTAAAAAAAGTACTTTTCACAGTTTTATTTCTATTGATACATAAAGAACTATAAGTACACAAGTAGTCTATGCAATTTTATTGGTAACTTTAGTGCAAAAAATTTAGTTTTAAGATGAATACCCCAAGACGAAACAGCTTCATAAGTCGAAAATCGATTGAAAGCTCTCACCTGCCATGGGACAGAATCCATATCGTCGTTCTGTATCATAATCCGTTGTGGTACCACACCACTTCATACTATCACGACGCCCATCAGATGTGCAGTCAGTGTAGTTACGCCCATTGTATTTAAAGGGAAACTGACAGAGAGCTCCATTCGAGTTTCCTCCACGAGTCGTCACAAACTCTGAAAGGAGACCAATCAGAAAAACTCAAGAACAAAACATTTCTTTAATCTATATGCTGTTTAAATAACCAGCACGTTTACTTAAAAGACCATGCAGGTTGATCAGCTTTTATTAGTGAACAACCAGCACCTAACTAGTTTAAACCAGCCTGGCCTAGAGATTGCTGGTGATCTAAAGGCCCAAATATACTTAATTTTTTTAAGTGTATATAAACTGATGCATACTATTCTGATGACAAAATTAGCTGATTGTTCGTACATATAAAAAGTGAGGTATACACAGGCCTTAACGGGGAAATTTATTGTCCTAAAAATGTTTTAATTTTAATTTTTTTTTTATTGCGTAAAGGCGACAATATTGTCGAGATGATCCTAATCAAAAATGGAAACTCTGTATTTTCCATGCCAGGCCAGTAAGTGGCAATGTCATTTTGTAAAGATATACAGACCATGGCTGCGTCCGAAACCGCATACTGTATAGTAGGTACTGAATAAGATGAAGTACCTACTTACTTGGCATTAAAACAGTAGGCACTGTACAGTATGAATCCTGGTAGTATGAATGAGATTCGGACGTACTACATCCGCCATGTTGCTACATCACGTGACATACGTCGTCATCACGTCATGTCATTTCAGCGCGAAAACAGCCGCGTGCCTCTTCTTCTTCGTTGGATAACTCCTCGTCCGGGGCATCATGGGATAGTGAAGCGTCCATCGTATGCACACTGCAAAATCTAACCGGAAGTAGTAGGTCATCCGGGTTCTTTTCGCATACTGTTTTTCGAATACTATGTATTCGGACATACTACTCGCCTCGCCTACTGCTTTTCGCGTACTATATAGTATGTAGTAGGCGGTTTCGGACGCAGCATATGTATGCACATGACATTACCGTTTTCACAAATGCCATTTCTGTGGTTTATAGAGATGTTTTTTTTTAAGTATGCATTTTCAGGCCCCCAAAATAAATGTAAAAAAGAGCCAAAATAATTATAAAACAAAATTTCATCTAGTTTTTAATGTCATGTAAACATTCCCCAAGTTGATCTTTAGGAGAGTTAATAAAGGAGGTTCCAGCATTAACTTACGGTTCCTCCGGGTACAGAACGAGTACATGCGGTCATTGTCGTAATCAGAGGTGGTGCTGCACCAAAGCTGACCATCACTTCGACCATCAGAAATGCAGGAGTAGTGAGTTTTTCCGTCGAACACAAAGGGGAAAACACACGGCTGCCCGCCAGAGTTCCCTCCATAAACCTGTGACTGTCCATCTGCATAAACCAATTGGAGGATGACATTATTAGTTAAGACATTAACAAGAATTAAAGACCACTCTAAACTATTGTAGGAGGCTCATTTCTTCCCAACATTTCTATGTTTGCTCCAAAGCTCAACACATTCGAAATCTGAATATTGAATCAAAGAGAAATATTACCGTGTTCCTCGCAACTGATTCCCCCGCCGACACATGTGCACAGCATTTCCATGCTGCCCTGAGTCCTGATCCAGCTCATTCCGTTGAAATACCACACGCCGGAATCGGTTTTACAGTTGCCCTCCTCAAGCAGTGCGGACACGACGTTGACTTGATCCGTCACCGGTCGAACCCGAACATCAAGTGAGGCACCAACTGGATGCTCTTCAAAAAATGATTGTGAAAAAATTCTTAGTATTTTTGTCTTGTTTTCAGTAAAAATATCAAAAAATTCTTAAATTAAGATGCTTTATCTTG
Source organism: Paramisgurnus dabryanus (assembly GCF_030506205.2). Lineage (NCBI taxonomy): Eukaryota > Metazoa > Chordata > Actinopteri > Cypriniformes > Cobitidae > Paramisgurnus > Paramisgurnus dabryanus. The sequence continues at coordinate 30,964,468 of NC_133340.1, forward strand.
ATGAGCAAAATGACCCAAGAAAATAAGTCTAGTTTTTAGACGAAAAATATCAAATTTAGGTGATTTTGTGCATAAAACAAGCAAAAAAATCTGCCAATGGGGTAAGCAAAAAAATCTTGAACATTTTTCTTAAACACTAAATTCAAGAAAAATTCAAGAAAAATTCAAGAAAAATTTGCTTACCCCATTGGCAGATTTTTTTGCTTGTTTTATGCACAAAATCACTTAAATTTGAAATTTTTTTTCAAAGGACTTAATTTCTTTGGTCATTTTGATTATCAAAAAAAAGCATCTTAATTTAAGATTTTTTAGATATTTTTACTGAAAACAAGACAAAAATACTAAGAATTTTTTTTCTTAAAAATATTTTTTTGCAGAGTGTTGAAGCTTAAGGGGCAGTCACACTACACTTTTTGTTTCATTGAATTCCATTTGTACGCATGCGAATGCGGCAAACTGGAAATGGAAGCTCGTGCAAAGATATTTTGCGAAACAAAGTTCAAGTCTGGTGAATTTGTATGAAGTGTAGAGATGTGACCAGTAGAAAACTGGTATGTAACTGGTGACCATTCTCTCTACTTAATGGCAAAGATGGACGAATCAATACCTGCCCATATTTGCAGCAATGACCAAAAAATATTCGCATAAGGTTTTAAAAGATTGCAGTATGTCTTTTCTATCCAATACAGAATTACTGGTGTTTGAGAGAGGTACACTTACCCCTGGGGCCCGTGTGGGAAGCAGCATGCCTATCGCACTTAAATTCTCCACGACCGTTGCCCGTGCAGAGACACTGCAGGGTGTTTCCACTGGTGTCGTATTTGGTCCAGGTCTCGCCGATGCGATATGAGGTTCTGGTGTCCTGGTCATTACAACGGTCTAAACAATAATCAAGAGTCAATACAAACCAAGCATACAGGTTGTGATTCCTCAAAGGGCAAATGTGACATAACGATGAATGTGATTTCACCAAGTAGGATGTTATCCTGGACCAACACCATTGTTGGTCTTGGATCAAAATTTTCATTAACCATTTAAAATTTTCATTTTCATTAACAAAAAATGTTGATCCAGGATCACATCTTACTTGGTGAAACAGAACAGTCATGGAGACGAGCGTTTTCTTTCTACCGTCCGTGAAGAACAGACTATAACTTTCACACTAGGCCACTAGGTGTTTGGAAAACACCTCCACGACATCACACCTCAGCAGGTCGTCTTTATTTATGACCTTCAAAGTGTTTGCTGACACTTTCCAGGGGATGGAATTGAAGGAAATCAAGCTTGTGTTTGGTTCACCCGCTCTGACTTATTTCTCCTCATGGCCTTAACTTCAAGAACCTTGGAAAGTGCATGCAGTTATTTTCCAGGTTGGTCCGCATGAAGCGTGCAACACTGCGTAGCTCTTTGGTAATTATGTAATAAGGGTGGGGCATGCAAATAGTTACTAAGTCATGAAAACATTGGAAAATGCTGGACGTTGGGAAAAAATGCAGAGTCAATAATTTTTTTCTGCAACTTTGGCAACATCTGGCTTAAAGTTTCAAATATCGGTTTAATTTTGTTTCTTAAATTATTGTTGGGGCAGTATGTGTTTGATGTACTACTACATTACCCCATTGGTTGAGGCAACGTTACAGGCCAATGCTTTCGGATTATAAAGGAAAGTATAAATGACAAACTTTAATTGTTTAAAAAGCAAACACTTACTTCTGGAGGTGCAGGTGATGCGCCCGTTACCCTCTCCCAAACACGTGCAGTCCATGATCATCCAGTCCTGATATGATTTCTGCCATGTTTGACCCACCGTGTATAAAGCTCCCTGTGTATCATCATAGCAACGCTCAGCTATGAGGAAACAGAAGATTTTTCATCTTACTCTTTCTAGTTGGGTGTGGCCAAATTTCCAATCTGCAAACTGTTATGATTGACTGTACAGCTGAAGACAAAACACAGAGGTACTCACCGACAGGTTTACAAGTCCATTCACCCTTTCCATTGCCGAGGCAGACACACTCAAGCATGTAATCTCCACTGTCATGGGGTCGTTTCCATGTATCCCCAATTCTGTATGAGTTACCTCCTTCATGGCAGCGGTCTGTGCAATGCAAAACTCATTTAGTATTGTAAAGGAGTTGTCTAACTCAGTGTGCATGAAGGTACATTTACACTGTAACATAATTATGTACATGATACATCATTAATGTGAATCAGGAATTTGCTATTTCACACAGTTATCTATTATGTGTATTAAATACACTGCTTATAAGCAAGACTCGGTTTTTGGATTGTCACTTACTTGCGATTGTGCAACTTATTTTGCCCTTTCCTGACCCAATGCAGGTACAATCCCAAATCATCCCATCCTTAGGTCGCTCGTAGGTTTCTCCGACTTGATAAGATCGGGCATTGAATTTGTCATAGCACGTCTCCTCGGCTAAAAACGAGCATACAAACCTTAAAATCAGCACATAATCATCAAGAACTCAATAAATAAAAAGTTTTATAAAACGATCAAGTGACCAGACACCTCTAAAGCGCTCTAAAGTTCGTGCGTAATTGCGCCCTCTGCGCGTAAACGAACATTCTTTCTCAAAAACGCTGACGTATATTAAAAAAAAATAAGATTAGGTCAATAAGAATGCAAAAAGCTTAGATTACAGCAGCTCTCACCTGCAGGCTTGGTTTTACACTTGACCCCCGAAGCCCCTTGACAATTGCACAGAAGAGTGCTGCCCATGTAGGGACGCTCCCACTGATCGTTCAGCTTATAAACGCGCCCGTTCTCGGTGCAGCCAGCTGAAAAGACACAATCTATCATCTATCTATCTCTAATGATTAAATACCAACACAAGTAAAATAATGTACATACTTTGATGCACTGCTAAACTTATGGCTTCATCAAACACCGGGTCCAACTGAATTTGATCCTGCGAATGTCTTTTGCTTTTCCCCGCGGTTTGTGGCATACAGTGGATAGATCCCCCGATGCTCAACAGCACCAGAAGCCTCGCCACTGGGCTCCGGGTCATTGTTATCCGCTTCGGAGAGCAGAAGAATGTTGCTGAACTTCGTTAATGTCCAGTATTTTCTGTTGCGCACGGGAAGGCTTGGAGAGGTTGTGATTCTCTTTGCGCATCCAGCTGCCTCCACTGAATCTTTACCGAAGCACCGACGTCCGGCTGTTTTGGGACGAGCTCTCTTATAAAGGGGGATTTATGGTGCCCAGTGAGGAGAGAGAGGGAGAGAAAATGATTGAGGGGAGGGATCTGTCTCCCCCTCTCCAGTCTCTGCGTCAGTGTCGGGAAGTCTGGCCTCCAACCACACCGGGAAGGACACCAGTTATCACCTGCACACTCGTGAACTCGCAGGTAAGGGTCATTTGGAGTTCACAGAGTTGAAAATGTGCTATTTCATATTATTATATATCACTATTACTATGGATATTCTAATACTTCACGTTTTTCTTAACTTATAATGCTTAAGACCGGATCATGTCCATTCAGATAAGATAATATATTATAAAGTAGTCTAAATATAAAGTATAAAACTTTTACTTTATAATGCAATAATGCTTTTTTTAAGAATAATGAGTATTTGTAACCTACATAGTTTGTGAGTTCAAAGATCATCTGCCTTGATAAAAGTATTTAATCTTAATCTAAACTTAATTTATAACATTTGTATTTAATCTATCTTTACAAATGGCCTCTATGAAGTTTAACTTTAAATAAACACTAGTCGCAGTGCTATATCTTCCCAGCTACCTGAAAAAAGTTCTAAGAACGTTCTTTGAAAGTTCCCAATGTTCCCAAAAACGTTCTGGCAACATGAAGTGTCCAGTTTTTTATGTTTTTATAATAACGTTTATTGGCTGTCTGAACGTTAGAGGAATGTTACATTTTACCATTTTATGTCTATATTTACTTTTTTACTTGTTATGTAAATTATTTGCATTTTATTATATTAAAACTATTATAAAACATAATTTCTGAATGTTCTGTAAAAATATTGCTGTAGAAAACACATTTTACATATTAGGTTTAGGTGTTGATGTTTTGTTTCATTTTAAGTCACCATTGTGGTGATCAGTGTTTGTTTTAGTTGGACTCTTGACCCTTGACATTTTGCTTGCTTTCCCTGGTTGCATTAACTGTGTGTGTAAAACACATTTGTTTTCAACATGTTGCCAGAACGTTGTTCACCAACTTTTCGTGTTGCCAGAACGTTTTTAGGAACGTTGGAAACTTTCAAGGAACGTTCTTACTTTTTTCTGTTAGCTGGGTTTGCACTAAAACCATTGGCTGTGGTTGCAAACTTAAACATGTCATTTTAGCAGCTCATTTCAATTTCCGAATGTTTGTATTTGAGAAGTTGTTTAATGCAATGTTTAAACAAAACATGCAAGACAAATACAATACCCTCTATTGTCTAAGCCCTCATGTTTTTCATTTGCTTAGATTAACATTTATCCCTCATAATGGATAATGGGCGGAGTGATTCTGGGCACACTGTGCTTACCCATAATGCCTTGTGTTTTATTGGTGGAAAATATGTGATGCCGCAGGTGCACTTTTTTGTCTAGCCAAGGAAGTCAATTAAAAAGGAAATAGCTGTTGGCTACGACAAGATTTAGTATTTAAAAGCTCAAGCAAATAATAACTTACGGGAATTGATGTCTAATACCTGCTGTCCATGTCTGACACTGAAACTCTCAGATAATCATTTATATATATATATATATATATATATATATATATATATATTTGGGGTCTCTTTCACATTTGCAAAATACCTTACACTTCATAGAAAAATTTACATTCAGAGGCAAAGTGTGAGCCATGGTTTTATTTAAACGTGTTTGGTGCACAAAAGAGCAATATAAAAAGTGATGACATGAAATAAACATGAAATAGATTGTAACCTATTTTAAGTTTACAAATAAAAATACTAATTTGTGACACTGAACAAAAAATATATGCAAAATATCAGATTTCTTTGCTTCAGTTGAGGCACACAAGATAATCTTTGTAAGATTTAAATCATGATAATCATGTTTTCACCAAAATTGTTAAGAAAGTAATTAAATATTTAATGCATAATAGAAAAAGGGCTCATGCTTTGGGGTTGTAGTCTGTATACAAGGGTTTCTCTGTATAAAGTCATGTCACACCCCATATGCAGTTACAGTAAGGGAGTGTTGTTAAGGACCATGTGAATCAGAACCAAACAAACATGGACAAAAACAGACAGAAACACCCGAGGCATAGAGCAGGAGCACGTTTACTGTTTGACAGGTTCAAAAACTTAATGATTCAGAGGTGAACGGACAAAACAAGCAATGATTCAGTGAACTCACGCAACTACAGACAGGTGAGCTCATTAAACTAAATAAAATTAAACAAACAGTTTGGTTTTACCAACCACAAATTCACAATCTTCTCTGTATATCTGATAACCTTTGTAATGTGTTCACTGATGAGCTGTTATTTATACAAATTTCAAAGAGACCGCTTTGCTCAGGGAGATTGTTACATAACTGTGGATCTGTTATACGTTGACTTGGTGTAAAAGTCATGCTGTTTAACGCTATAATGTTCCTCAAGGCTGTTTCGCTGAACTTTTCGCCTTTAAACTGATCTAACGCAGAACTTCACTGACAGCAACTTCACTGCAATGTTTTCCTAAAGTTTACATGTCCTCTACATCTTTAAGTGCACTGAGAGCAATTTGCATTCCTTGCCAAGTGCAGATGGTGCAATGTTTGTTCTTATACATCCAAGACATATGTCTGTGTGCAAGATCAATTCCAAGACTTTTATTCTCTACGAAAGAAGGTACAATAGTTGTCCATAAAAGTACAATTTTGAACCTAAAAGGTACATACTGGTGCATATCAAAATGGGACATATTAGGACTCTTTTTAAAAGGTACCACCAGTGACAACTTTTGTACTTTTTTTACTGAGAGTGTACCTCAATCAAAAAGCAAAATAAATCATAAAATACGAAAATAATATGATAAGTTAAACTATGCAATAAATTAAGCAATGGTATTAAACTTTGGCTTTTAACTTTTGCACATTTTTTTTACATTTACATTTATTCATTCAGCAAATGCTTTCATCAAAAGCAACTTACAAATGAGGAAGCATTCAAATTCTGTCAAAATGTTTTTTGAGCTACATGCATGATCCCTTAAATCAAGAGAATTGTTAGGACGTGTATTGTTTATTACTTCTAGATGTCTAAACCACATTTGTGCCTGCTGAACATGAAACAGGTGAATAAAAACACGTAAAAAAGCGAAGCAGACTTAAGGTTGTGATCTTTTGACCTGGGCCAGTAAGCAACCACCCAAAACATCAAGTACACTGCAAAAAATTATTTTCAAGAAAAAAAATCTTAGTACTTTTGTCTTGTTTTCAGTAAAAATTAGTGATGCACCGATAGGATTTTTTTGGGCCGATACGATACAGACAACTTCTGGCCGATACCGATGCCAATACCGATATTAAACACTTGTATACAATACTATACAGTTGGTCTATTAGCTAGTTTATTTCTGCATCAAATTATTTTAACTGAACATGTATTGGATCTAATTAACATTTCACTGACCAACATAATAAGAGAGGCACAAATTAAGCTAAAACAAATATAATAAGACAGCATGACAACCTTAAAAGGTGGTTTTTGCTATTCAGCATTTATTTTATTAACAACATTAACAATTTCTTTATGCAGTTAATTAATAAACAATCGGTATCGGCCTTTCTCATGCTATTGCCGATATGCCGATGGTTTCAAATTCATCAAAAATTGGCAGATAAATATCGGCGGCCGATACATCGGTGCATCACTAGTAAGAATATTTTAAAATTCTTAAATTAAGATGCTTTTTTGATGAGCAAAACGACCCAAGAAAATAAGTCTAGTTTTTAGACCAAAAATATAAAATGTAAGTGATTTTGTGCATAAAACAAGCAAAAAATCTGCCAATGGGGTAAGCAAATTTTGCTTGAATTAAGTGTTTAAGAAAAATTTTCACGATTTTTTTGCTTACCCCATTAGAAGATTTTATTGCTTGTTTATGCACAAAATCATTTAAATTTGATATTTTTGGTCTAAACACTAAACTTATGTACTTGGGTTGTTTTGCACATCAAGAAAAAGCATCTTATGAATTTTTCGATATTTTTGTACAATAGCACAGCAAAACTCAAACACCTTTGGAACCACATAGCAACACAGGAAAATGTTTTGCATGGGCAAACAGCACTCAAATTTATTTCAAAATGTTGTTATATGTTAAACATACTACTATATTTTATTGTATTTTATTATATTTACAGTAAATTGCAATGGCAATCCAATTTAGGAGTTTTCTTCATGGATTTTAAAGTGGTACAGAATATTAGTTGTACTGTATGAGTAGAAATGCAATCTCATTGTACTGTAATGATGAAATCTACAGACATTGATACATCCCAGACCACCTGATGATATATGAGCCAACATTCTCCAAAACCCCCAGACCGTCTTAAATTTCACCTTCCCGGAGAAAACTCATGTACACGATCATATTAATAAAATACAAATCAATCTTTAACACCCGTTTAAGAAGGACCTTCGTTGTTGACCATTATTTGTATTTTTATCTAATCCACTGCATTAGCATTATCAACGTAAACATAATGAATCAGTTAAAGCACTTTCAAATTATATACAGATGACAATTTACAGCTTATTTTATATATGACGGCAAGAGTTTGGCAAGAGACTTTAAAAAATAATGGCCATTGCAAAAGCTCACCACATACATTATATTCATATAGCAACAGCTGTCAGCAATTAAAGCATATGTATATTGTACTTGTTTGTGATGCACGAACCATAAACTCCCTGTGCAGTGTTTATTTCTTTTTTAATGTATCTATTAGTCTATTTTTATTACATTTAGGTAAAGTTTGGAACATCATAGTGAAGGCAAATGCTACAGGACTGAAACATGAGGTCAGCTTTTGCTTTCAGACACATCTGGCATTGTGAGGTAGTGGGATCATTTGAACACTCACATTTGCATGATGGTGCAATTCTCTCGTCTGTAATCTTGGCAATGTTCCTGTAGGAATAAACCAAAAAAACAACACCCACTGTCACAAAAATTAAAGAAGTAATACCAATAGGACTGAACATGACATCTGAAGAAATATCCTGGACTAATAAAGTTGTATTTAATCCTCAAATATAAATTTAAAGGTGCAGTGTGCACGTTCTTTATCGCTGGTGCTGTCAAACTGAATTGCAAAATGACTATTAACAGGCTACAGGTTTACCAAACAGGTAATATATTTGAGAAAGCAGGCAGGAGTACACGGATGATATACAGTCAGATGGCTTAAGTGTGGGAGACATAAAATCTTTGAGAACATATTAGCAACATATTTCTTCAAGACGTAATGTAATGATACGTTTCCATAGAGTCCAGTAACTAACATCATCTTTAGACAGAAATTCTCAGTAAAAAAAAGTTATTTTCTAAATGCCAGATGTTAATTAAATAAAAAAAACAATCATAAAATTTCTTCCGTATGTCTAAAATACACCATCATTCACTGTCAATTTGTCAGAATAAGCACATACTTTATGCATTTATTTTATTTTTTATTTTATGCAATCGGCAGGCCAACATCTGTCCAAAGTTTGACAAGCACTTGCATATGCATGTCTGTTCATAAAATACATGACTTTGTGATTTACTGTTTTCTACATAAAATCATCCTAAATATCGTTAAATATGCACAATCAGGTGTTTGGACATAAATGTTTGTTGGCAGTGTGTGAACAAAACAACCTTATAATGAAAAAAATCAGCTTTTCCTTCTTTTTTAATCCTCAATAAACCAAAGCAGTCTCATTAAACATGCTGTTTTGATTGTCTTGTTAATGTGATGTCACACTAACAAAGCCCCGCCCACCGCCACTGACTAACTGTTTAATTTAACCTAAAAGCTTTACTAAATGTGTTTGTTAGCACGCTGTAATGTGGCTATGTATAGTATTGTCCTAAACTGTATTCACAGGAATCAGATCTATTTTGAGTAGCTCATTTGCATTTAAAGGTACAGACATTAAAACAGCACTTTTTTGCTCCCGCCCAAATAGGGACATTTTGAGCTGAAACTTCATGGACACATTCTAGGCACACCTTAAGGGGATCGCACACCGGCCGCGCCGCTCAGCGCCGCGTCGCGCCTAGCAGAACTCGGAGGTATTGTAAACCGGAAGTGCACATTAAATAGCGCGAGCTTCGTCAGATAGCGTCTACTTCAAAATGCAAAATATACGTTAGCAGCCAATGTTTATCCTTAATGATTTGGGACAAATATGATGTTATTTAATGTTAAACTATGTGAGTGGCGCTGTGTGGCGCGACAGGGATTTGAACAACTTCCTGAGTCACAGCTGGGCGGCGCGGACAGGCGCGGACAGGCGCCTCCTGGCGGCGCTGGTGTGCGTACACTCATAGAAAACAATGTGTTCAGTTGATTTAGAACGGCGCGGCGCTGAGCGGCGCGGCCGGTGTGCGATCCCCTTTAGACTTATATTACATCTTGCAAAAATATTGGCCCTTTAATTTTGACTGAGTAAGGTCATGTCAAAGATTGAAACCAATGTTATACCAAACTTTGATTCTTCAAATCTCATCATTAGATAATGAGACTCCTAGTATGAATTTCACAGACAGGGTCACAAATTTAAGGAAATGTGATTACTGATGTTAATGTTAATGCTAACAAACAACTTTACACATTATGGGGTGGTTTCCAGGACAGGGTTTAGGCTAATACAGGACTACTATTTATATGGGGTCATTTAAGACATTTTTACAAACATACAATGCAGGTGTGCATCTTGACACAAAACCGATATATGTTAAAATTAGTCAGGACATGGGGGCGGTTTCCCGGACAGGGATTAGACTAGTCCTAGACTTAAACACTTTTAAGAGCTCTCCAAACTGAAAATAACTTGCACTGACATATCTTAAACTACATCAGTGCCCTTTGTTTTACCTCAAAATGCACACAGGTAATGTTTTTAGTAAGGCATGTTTGTTAAAACTAGTTATATTTCCTAATTAAACTAAGGCCTCGTCCTGGATTAAGCTAATCCTGGTCCGGGAAACCGCCCCATGGTGTTTTGCAGTCTTTTAGTCTGGGACTTGGATAAACCCTGTTTGGGAAACCACCCCCAAGTCTATGATTTACAACCTGCTGAAAATTATAAAAGTAAAATCATAAATCTACCACATTTTAAGAATTGTTCTGAACAGCCCACAAGCATACAGTACAATCATAAACATAACAAAATATAAGATCATATACTTTAAATATCCAATTTAATATGATAACTGTTTTGGGTCACAGTACCTGGTCCAGTTGGTTGATTGACCAGCTAAAATAATTATCCTCTTATACCAGTTTAAACCAACTAGCATGTTTCTCTTAACAGTTATTTCTCAATGTTCAATATATTTCTCAACATTCACTTCCAGTCCATAACTTTGTTGGCTTAATAATGTGAACATACTGTTGTAGCACAAACTTGGGTAACAAAACTCCCTTTAGACTGCAAATCTTCCCGGAACATTCAAGCTACATCCAAGACACTTGGCAGAGATCTTCAGCCTGATATAGTGACATACACTCTAGCCTTCCAATTTATTGGACATATGATTATAGTGGATAATTAAATCTTCAATAATTCAAATTAGTCTTTATTTTCCACATTTATGGCTAAACCATATAGACCAAGACCTTCAAAAGGTTAGGCTCATTTACCCATTCTTCACATTTATTTGTTCTCCACATAACTCATTTTAAACACAAAGTAATAATTATACCTTCAGATAAGAAAGATTTTGGTAACACTTTATTTGAAGGGGTGTTCGTAAGACTGACATGACACGTGTCATGAACATTAAGGAGATTTTATGCACATTTATGACAACTGTCATTAAGCGTCATTTGTTCAGTTATGTCATTTTGAATGCAAAGATGACATTGTTTGAATAGTTTTTGTAATGACAACTTAACATAAACCAATACATCATAACTTGTCATAAATCTGTCATAAACATGACATAGCAGAATAATTATCAAACTTAAGAAACTACCTAGCTTTATGGGTTAACATTACATTAAACTGTCAATTCAATGTCATTAATTGTTAATACTATGTAAAATATGCAACTTAACTTAATGTATATGGACAATACATAAAAAACTGACAACTAACAGAACATGTTTTTCCTCACACAGAGGGTTCTGACATTTTTTGACATAGAAGAAAAAACTAACAAAACATTTAATAAATTTAATTTAATGTTATTCATTTTGCAGTGAACGCTGCATTGCTTAACCCATTATTGTACGGTATTCATTTAATTTTAGGTGAATCTGTCTCCAAATGCAACAAAATTTATTTTTATTATTTTAATTATTATTATTGAATGATTGATTTTATTTGTAAAACACATAAGAAAACTTAAAAAAAAAACATTATGAACTGATGAATATTCATGATGTTGATATAAAACTATTTGACATAGTATTAACACTTTATATTATATTTGTACCACTCTAGTTGAGGTCAAGAAAAATATTAATGACATTGTTATAAAACAATACTGAGTTTTAACACTTAATAACATTTAAATGACAAATTTATTTTGTATCGCTGGTAAAATGTGGTCAGTGTCATGACAAGTTATTATGTATTGGTTAATGTCAAGTTAACAAAGACATCTCAAGTAATGTCATCTTTGCATTAAAAATGACACACAGTAATTGTACGAATGACACTTAATGACAGTTGTCGTAAATGTGCAATCTCATTCATGTTCATAGAACGTGTCATGTCATGATTATGAAGGTGTCATGTCAGTCTTATGAACACCCTTTCAAGTAAAGTGTTACCAAGATTTCTTTAATTATGATGAACATGTCAGTGACCCTAAACCATGAGTTTCCAGCGTTGTTCCTGGAGGGCACCTGTCCTGCATATTTTCATTCCAACCCTACTCCAACACACCTGCCTCTAATTTTTAGTTAGTTAGCCCTGAACAAATTAGTAGGTGTTTTTAATTGGGGATGGAGCTGAAATCTGCAGGACAGGTGCCGTCTAAGAACAGAGCTGGAGACCATGCCCTAAACTTTGAATGGTAATGAATCTTTTACATGTGCATTGTGTAACTTTTAGGAAGATCTTTTGACAGAAATGCAATATAATATATACGTAACTATATTGTTAGTGGTGTATAAAGACCTTACAAAAGCCGTTTTTATCTACATACACAGTGGGTCCCCTTACATGGAAGTGGTCATTTTGTACCGCCATGTTTCTACAGTAACCCTAAATAGACAAACGCATTTTGTCACTACGTTGTCTCAGATGATGGCTTGTTTTGAAAAGTAAGGGCGAGCTGTGGACAATGTCATTGGTTGCAATTCACAATCTCACCACTAGAAGCCTTTAAAATCTACACAGTGGACCTTTAACACTGTACAGACACTTACACATTTAGACAGTGGGTCTCGTTCATAAAGCATGCGTACGCACAAATTTGTGCGTGAGATGTGCGTACGGATGTTTTCACGAACAAATCATGATTCAACAAAAACTTTCGTATCAAAATGTCTTCTAAATGTTTGCAAAAATTCAAGAAAAACCTTAAAAACAACTCCGGTATGCTATAATAAAATACTAGGCTATAATTATAATATATAATGTTGATATATACAATTTACATGTTTATATTTTATATTATAATGTTTTCTGTATCTTATATTATTAAACATGTTCTATATTGTTATTATATACATTATATTATACATTATTATAGCCTACTTATTTTTCTACAACAAAGATGCACATAATGACAAATCTTCAAGCTTTCCTTTCTCACTTTTTAAATCTCTATATGAAAGCGTCTGCTTAATGCCTAATGTAAACGTCATCATGTACAGTAAATATAATGAGAAATCCAAACGTCAATCGCTTGATCTCCTGTCTGTTTTATTTTAGATACAGATGTCATATTTGTTAACCCATCCAATACTTATTTAATGGACAACTTGTTCGCTTTTTGCCTTCGTGTGAAAATTGTTTAACATTTCTCCTTTCTAATCTCTTCGCTGAACGTCACTTCACCTCATCCACATCATGTTCTGCTCACATAGCTTTGACAAAGTGCTGCATTCAACACAAGCTTGATGTTTCACCGGACCAATTCCTGTTTGTCAGGACACTCGACAGTGAACGGAAGGCTAGACGCGATCGTCTGAGAAACTCGATGACTCAGCGCGGCTCTTCAGGCAGGTTTGTTTGTTGACCATTTGTGAATGGTGATGTTGTCGAGATGTGCTTTCACACCATGCTTGGCTTTGCAGACTGCCTCAGTAAGGTGTTTGGAAGAACTAAAGAAGTCTTCCATATTGACCAATAAGCAACAGAGGTCACTTGAGGTAGAGACCCACCAAACCGACCCCAACGAATAAGCGCAGACTGCGAGCTCTGCTGATATTGCAAAACACTGGAAACATTAATATTTTGCTCATAAAGCAATAAATTGCATGATCACATGCACAAAAGTGGTCACTAGGAGAGTACCTGTACCATTTTGTACACATATGTACCTTTGAGGTACCAGTATTTTCTGTTTTAGGTACCAAAAAGTGTACATTTAGGTACACACCAGTGACAACTTTGTACCTTCTTGTACCTTTTACCTGAGAGTATACTGTTGTTGGAAAGGGGCGACAGGATTACTAAAACAATGACAAATGACTAATGGAGCATTCAGGACTTTAGTCAACACACCTTGGTGAAGTCTAAACAGTGTCTGGGAACCAGCGGGCCAGGGTGGGACACACAGACAACAGGTGATGGCTGAGAGACGCAATGAAACAGCTGCCTTTCAGCATTCCTGAAAAGGCTAAAAAAGGCTTAAAAAGGACGCTAATTGTACCTGCTTTGTTGATTGTATCTTAAAAGGGGTTACATCAGTCGAATCACAAGAATTACAGCTTTTTAAAGATATGTGACATGTTTAGCTTTTTGTTTTTGAGTTGTTGTCATGAAGTTTTCAGTCAAATAATGCAGTGTTCCTCCCACGGTTCATTGGAACTTTAAGGGGTTAAAAGAATCGGAAGGTGCTGTTGGCTAATGTTTCTGACTGTTTCATATCTTCATATCTTGTGTTTGTATGAAATGTCTGAGAAAACACTGTGGTTCTGCTGTTGTTTAAAAACACTTAATATATTTGCGCAGAAATATAATAAATTAACCACAGTCGGCAAAAACAGAGGCCACATCTGGTTTTCAACCGGAGATTCTGTTTTTGATGATGATGTTGCCAGCAAGGAAAACACTAAATTATCCCAGGTAAAAAATAAAGTATATTTGAATGTACTTAAATATACTTCAATACCAGCAAGTACATCTTGCAGTTTTATCAAGAATATTTTTTTGTATACACTGCAAAAAAAAAAAAAATTTCAAGAAAAAACTTTCTTAGTATTTTTGTCTTGTTTTTGGTAAAAATATCTAAAAATTCTTAAATTAAGATGCTTTTCCTTGATGAGCAAAACAACCGAAGAAAATAAGTCTAGTTTTTAGACCAAAAATATCACATTTAAGTGATTTTGTGCATAAAACAAGCGAAAAATGAAAATTTTTCTTAAACACTAAATTCAAGAAAAATTCAAGAAAAATGTGCTTACCCCATTGCAGATTTGCTTGTTTTATGCACAAAATCACTTAAATTTGATATTTTTGGTCTATAAAAATAAACTTCTTTTCTTGGGTCTTGGAATTTTTAGATAGTTTTAACTGAAAACAAGACTAAAATACTCAGATTTTTTTCTTGAAAATCATTTTTTGCAGTGTATTAAAGGGGTCATATTATGAGATTTTTTAAGATGTAATATAAATAATAAATAAGTGCACTGCAAAAAAATGACTTTCTTACTTAGTATTTTGTCTTGTTTTCAGTAAAAATATTTAAAAATTCTTAAATCAAGATGTATTTTCTTTATCAGCATATTGACCTTAGATAATAAGTCTAGTTTTTAGACAAAACTATACAATTTAAGTGAATTTGTGCTTAAAACAAGCAAAATTATCTGCCAATGGGGTGAGAAAAGTGTTTAGGAAAAAAGAAAACTTTTTTTTCTCAACCCCATTGGCAGATAACTTTGCTTGTTTTAGGTTTAAATTTACTTAAATTGTACTATAACTAGAAATTTTTCTTAGGTCATTTTGCTCATCAAGAAAAAGTATCTTAATTTAGAATTTTTAGATATTTCTACTGAAAACAAAAATACTAAGTTAGAAAGTCATTTTTTGCAGGTTTTTTTGGTGTCCCCAGAATGCTTATGTGAAGTTTAGAAGAATGCGTTTGCAAAAATGACGATTGTTTTGCTAGATAAGACTCTTATGCCTTGGTATATATATATTCAATTCAGGGGCGTAAACATTACAACTAAAGTTTAAGTTTGTCTGTCCCCCACCCCACAGACATTTGTCAAATTGTTTAACTTCCTACGCTCTTGTTAATTGTAATTTAAAAATAATTCATGTTGCACTGAATTTTGATATCTGCTCGTCATAAAGTTAAAACCTGTAAGACAGGCAGATAACTAATCCAAAACGTATTTTCACGAATCTTCTTCTTAGTGAGTTCTGTCTACCCATGTCTTGCATTACTTTTCACCTGTGGTCTCTGTATGAAACAACATCCAGGTTATTTTAGCCTGGCCAGACCACAGTTTCATGCCCAACAAGAGTTGATTTATTGGATGATGATGGCAGATGACTTCACCGTCCACTGGTACTCATCGAGTCTGTTCTTGTAAGCCAATATTAACGGCAAATGACACGAACAAACACAGACGCTAGGTATCTGGTAATAGAGACATGCCTAAAATGGACATGTTTTCATATCTCCATGTTTTTTAATAATAAAAATGGCCCGAGTCATCGCCTTCAGCAACAGGAAAGATAATACAACGTCTATCTTGCCCGCAAATGTTTTGGCTTTCTCATGTCTTCCGGTTGCTGTTTTAGTGACTGTCTTGCTCAACAAAGAGTCCTGTTATGTACTGTGATCTGTATGGTCGGTAATGTAGTTTCTGGAATCTCTTTGGGAAATCTTTGAGCATGATTTGCACCTGAATCACCATATTTTCGTAGTCCTGAAACAACATTCCTGCACTCTAAACAATTCTGTGTTGTTTCAACATCAGGTTAGGTAGATACAGTCTAGACTTTTTCTAATGAATACGCAACAATTGGTTTGTCCATTTTACCGAACCATGGATAGAAACAACCCAACATTTTTAGAGTTTGTTCAGCCTATGACCGACATCAATGAGTTGTTTGAGTAAAACAGGTCAAGGATAAAAAAGCAAAACTACCATCGGGAAAATATAACATAACCATTCGTACACTCTATCATTAAAATGATATGTTAGAGAGACAAAACAATTCATATTTTAACATATTTAGTGATTGATACATTGCGTTAAAAATACACATGTTTAAATTAAAAAATTGACGGTACGTCGACTTCATGCCGGTAAGCAAGATGGTCAGAGGTTCACAAAATAAATTTACCAACATGGAGCCAGTGTGCTGCCATTTTTTATCTAAATGTAATACATATGAACACCACGGTTGGTAAATACACTCAAAACATGAAAACAATTTTATAATTTCGCTTTATAAGATATTTGAAGAGTTCAGATGCAAAACTCTTTGTGCATCTGACATGTTTTCTTGTAAATAAGTGTTTTTATCATGCTTTTATGATTAGTCAGTAATTGAAATGCCTTATTTCACAAATTTCACTTTAGTCATTTCATTGGTATTTAACAAATGTGTTAAGTCTTTTTGGCGAAAACCTAATTTCCCACCCTATCTCTCTCCAGTCACTCTTTAGTGTCCTTTTTTTAAAGAAAAAAAAAATTCAGTCAATATCATAAACCATTTGGTACACATCCTTTCATTGGGTAAAAACACTTGCAGCTTGCATCTGACGTAAGTGTGCCGCCGTTCATCAAATTCTTTCTCGGTGCACATAGAGGACTTTGCTGAAAAACGGACTAGTCATTAAAGGACAAGTTCAGTATTTTAGACTTAAAGTCCTGTTTTCAGATTGTTAATGGTGAAATAGAATGGTTTTGACTGAAATGTCGACATATGCGGCTGCCCTGAGAATTTTTGGATGTTTGTGTTTCATCTCACACCTCTACAATGGGTTTAATGGTGCACTGGAACAATCCTTCCTAAAATGCATTAAACTTTCGTTTACAAAGACGTGAAACTCACCGAGTGGTCAGGGGTGTTCATTGATATGCTCACACAAAAATCGCTGCAAAAGATGCTTTCCAACAGCTGTTTTAGCATTCGTTGTTAACTTGTGGACCTATTTTTCCAAACGCCTCACACCCGTACATTCTTCCGCTGAGAGCTTGAATTATAAACACTCCAGCCCAGGTGGTGGCGCTAATCCGCCTTTGCCAATTGCAAGAATAGAAACAAAGTTCCCGGCGCCGAGTAATACCATACCTCACAGGACATCTAATACAAGTCAATGGAGTTGGCAAAAACTACGATAAAACCTGTTGGAATGCGTATTTTGCAGCGATTTTTGTGTGAGCATATCAGTGAACACCCCTGACCACTCGGTGAGTTTCACGTCTTTGTAAACAAAAGTTTAATACATTTTATGAAGGATTGTTCCAGTGCACCATTAAACCCATTGTAGAGGTGTGAGGTGAAACACAAACATGCGAAAATTCTCAGGGCAGCCGCATATGTCGACATTTCAGTCAAAACCGTTCTATTTCACCATAAACAATCTGAAAACAGGGCTTTAAGTCTAAAATACTGAACTTGTCCTTTAACAGATTGCCAACAAACCTGTATTTCTGAATCAAGCAAAGTTGTGATGAAAGTATTAGATGAACATATAAGTGCCGAGAGCATTCAGTCAATATCATTATCTCATTTTTGACGGAGTTGGAGCTTAGAGCTCTTAACTCTTTCCCTGCCATTGACGAGTTATCGAGTCAATTAAGGGAAAACATTTGCATGAAAAAAGTGTTCCTGATGAATTTTTATGTTAATCTGTAATAGCGCGATTATTCACTTACCCAATTCATAACAAAAACTGAAGCAAAAATGTTTTTTACTAATTTTAAACTCTGTGTATGTTTTGATAGTCATTCTGAATCTGATCTCTAACAAAATTCCTTCACAAAAATGCAATTATTTCAGCATTATTTTTTTTTGCTAAAAATTTTTTTTAAGAAAAATACCCATATTTAAGAGTTTATAAGCAAAGAAAAAATATAGATAGGATGAAACGTTATTTTTCCCCATTTTATTTTATTGTTCTTTCTTTGAGGGTCTGTTCTTTCATTTGATATATATGTATGTTTATATATTTTCAGAAGAAATTTTCCTGGAAAGCATTTTGTGAAACTTTACAAAAAATATCCAGAAAGATCCAGAAATCATGTTCAGCCATTCAATGTAATGTCCTAATTATCTGCAATTTTCCAATAAACACACAACACAAATTCTATAAAGCTGTAGAAAATGCTGAGAACACAACATACTTACAGATGTTTACCCCTTTGGCATATAGTTTGCTCTTCTCAAAAGCATTTTAAGTATAATATATGTTCCCAAATCCAGTTGGGTATGTAAAGCTTTTAAGTCAATCTAATCTTACTTATCAGAAATGAGTCTGTCTTGCACTGTAGTGTGTAACTACTAGTAATTTAAACCAAATGAGCCATTGAGACAGCTTCACACAGTTCATAGCTTTTAAAAATATTTCCTTAGGAATTTGTATGTGATGTCCTTTTCAAACTGAGGGTGACGTAACCGAACAGCTGTACGATTGCGTTCATGCACGCCCTGATACTTCTGCATCCAGACTGTCTGCGAATGGGAAAATGTGCCTGTTTATCTGATATGATCACAAAACCTCCAGCGACTTTATCAGGAGAGCAAACTTTAAAAGGATCGTGAACTTTCATTCTGTTTCAGAACTAGAACATAAGAACTCATAGATTTCAGAAGTGGACATGAAACTGTTGCTTCCTAAAGTAAATCTTTGTCTGGGATAAACAGCCATCTGACAAGCATCATTTGAAATAAGCAAATGTTACCTTAGTGACCACACAAAATAAGTTTAAGAACATCCAAATCACTTCTGGTCATAAACAAGTCTGAATAAACATCTTTAATATTAAAGGATGGGATTAATGTTTTCATAACCTTCAATGTCAGGAGCTCAGAACCTTCAACAAGAACTTAGCATTTATATGAGCTATTTTTATTGAGAAAAAGCTCGACCTGTTAATTACAGAGTGGGACAAAAACTTATAGTACACTTAAAAAATTGTGCTTGTACATGTACAAAAAATATGCTACTACTATGGTATTTTTGTTAGTGGACAAAGACCAGTATTTCTTAACATGTATTTCTTATGTAACCCCACAACCGTTCAAGTTCAATACTTTTTAATTAACACCAAATTATTCATAAAAATCCATTAATAAAAAATGATTCTAAAGACATTTCCACATTGACAAGGATGCAATAAAGCGAGGTGAATCGCCAACAAACCATGTCAGCGATTGTTCAACTTGAGCAGTTTCACGCCTGGCAGATAGGTGTCGCTGATCAAGATTGTATTTAACGCCTGCACACTAGATAGGAACGTGAAGTAATGCTCAGATCTCATTGGTCGACACGTTTATTCATTGGGCGAAAGAGAGAAAATTCAACACATTTCAACTTTGCTTTTTCATGGCGCAAATAACTGTGGCCAGTGTAAAGTCATTCATAGAAATCAACTGTCGCAAAGTGTTGAACATTCAATATACGCGGTTGATGTGAAAAGCCCTCAAAGCTGCAATCCGTAACTTTTACCTCTCCATCGTGGCTTGAAACATTATAGTTGGCTACTTTACGTACCTAACTTTGTTAAAGAGCACCTTTTCATTGCTAAAAAAAATTATTTCGTGTATTTGGTATGATACAATGTTCAAAATGTGCGTGGTTTGTGGTTAAAAATACATCATTTTCCACATGCCGTATATTTTTGTAGCTCCAGATTTCACTTACTTCCTGAAATGCAAAGATTTGTAAAGCGCTGTGTACCTGATTGGCCAGCCAATTTGTATGTTGTGATTGGCCTGAATACCTCTGATGTCAGCAGGAAATGTGACGCTCCTTACCATGTTTAAAAGATTCGCTCACAATGCAATGCTAACAGAAGTTAATTTATCGGCTGTGAGTCCAAAGTGGAAGAAATTATGATAATGTCGGTCTTGTCTACATCACCAATCCAAGGAAGTAAACTGTTGCCTAATCCATGTGTTTGTTGTAGTCCAAGAAAAGAGATTTACGTTGGAGACAATAACTTGCGTTATCATTTACTTTGGGGTTTGTACCTTTTGCATATTGTTAACATGAACTAACACACACTTACACATCAAAGGAAATGTAAAATCATGAATTGGACCATTGGTGCTCTTCGAGAAACTACTGACATTAGAGAAATCGACCCGACAGTTAAAACGATAAATTATTATTATAGGCTTACCGTTGTGAATCATGGTAAATAGAACATTTTTAACAACAAATTTTCATTAATAACTGTTTTGTTTTTACTAAATAAAGTTACGGATTGTTGCTTTAACTACCATACTGGATATCATTATTAATACCGGATACATATTATTTAAGTGCCGCAAATAATAATTTGTATAATAAATTGAATACAGTCCTTATTGTCCAATCCTTATAAACAGACCCAGCAAGCAGTTTCACCTTCCTGAATTTTTGCTGGAAGTAATAATTTCTGTTTTATAGGTTTAAAAAAACCAAATCCATCCAAGTACCCTCTTAAACCTGTTTAATATCCTCTGGGGTACACATGACATACACATGGGTGGGAATCCTTGACCTATATACAGTCGATTCAGTCCTACAGTTTTGTGCCTGGCATAGGTCTGCAACACAATGCCAAAATAGTTTTAAACAAAAAAATAAACTAAATACACATTCTAGGCCATTTTCCATTACACCCCCACAAGTCACACCAATTCCAGTTAATGCCTTGAAATTGCTAGTTTGCATCAGTTGCAGTTCATACTTGAGATACAGTAAGTCACATCTCATGCAACCCACCGATATGTTAAAGCAAACTCTTTACCCCGTATTTAACACTGGCCTGTCTGTTTCGGTCCAGGATGTTACCAAAAATGTTTCAGTACTGCACACCGAGTCTGTTTTTGCACATCAACCGCACCCTTGACTCTCCTTTTAACACTGGAACTCCACAAAGACAAAATGATTTGTGTAGAAACACCAGTCAGCATGCTGGCTTCTGTCGGACTCTAACCCTGGGGTGAAACTTTCTCTAGACTTTAACAAAGTCCTCTGCATGACTCAGACTCAGTCGTAGGCGTAGACCTGGTGCTAATTAAGGTATTTCCCAGCAACCATAAGATATGTCTGGGAAGGAATGCATAACTCATGTCATTGTTGAGTTGATAGAAATTATCCACATGTGGGCACAAAATGCTGTTTAACAATGTATTGTCATTTATGTGGGCAATATACTGCAGAAAATGACTTTTGACGCTAATGGCGTGAATTGAAAAACGCTCTGCATTAACCAATCAGGAGCTAATAGCTCTAGTAGTGACGTGATTACAGGAAGCGAGCAGAATCGCAGAATGACGTAAATTTCCGCGTGACTGTCTCGATGACTAGAATTTCACACACGGCTTTCACGCACGAATGAAGCGAGAACACTCAAAATGTTCAAACGTCCAACTACACGCGGTAGAGGTGAATTTGATGCCTCAAGCGTGTCTGACCCCAGGTAGACAAAACATATAAAACTTAAGTGAATTTGTGCTTAAAACAAGCAAAGAAATCTGCCAATGGGGTGAGAAAAAAATCTTGAAATAAGTTAACTTTTTTTAAACACTTAAAGCAACACCAAAGAGTTTTTTTTACCTTAAAATAACGCTTCCAAAACAGTTTCAGTCGTTCATCCACTCTAAACAGGGTGAACAGCACTTTCACATTCGCTTTGCAGCCCTCTATCGACCAAAACCGCACTAAAGAAGTTTCCAAACGTCGGGTAGTGGTCCTGTAGTCCGAGTGAATACTACAAAAACTTGCTTTACGGCAGACCTACAATCCAATCAGAGCCAGCTATGCCTCAGTATTTATGACAGTGGTAATGAACAATTACGCTTCTAACCTGTAGGGGGAGCAAAGAGCCAGAGTTCTTTAGTGTTGCTTTAATTCAAGAAAACATTTTCTCACCCCGTTGGCAGATTTATTTTTGCTTGTTTTATGCGTACATTCACTTAAATTGTATAGTTTTTGTATAAAAACTAGACTTATTTTCAAAGGTCATTTTGCTCAACAAGAAAATACATCTTGATTTAAGACTTTTTAGATATTTCTACAAACAAGACAAAAATAAGTAAGACAGTTATTTTTTGCAGTTATGTGGGGGCTTTTAGAGAAATCATCAATCATAAATGTATGTTATGCAAGCACTGCAAAAAATGATTTTCAAGAAAAATATTCTTAGCATTTTTGTCTTGTTTTCAGTAAAAATATCTAAAAATTCTTTAATTAAGATGCTTTTTCTTGATGAGTAAATTGACCCAAGAAAATAAAAACAATTTTTAGACCAAAAACATCAAACTTAAGTGATTTTGTGCATAAAACAAGCAAAAAGTGTTAATAAAAAAAAGTGTTAAATAAAAATGGTAAAGATTTTTTGCTTACCCAATTGGCAGATTGGCAGAAAATTCATCTTAATTTAAGAATTTTTAGATATTTTTACTGAAAACAAGACAAAAATACTAAGACTTTCTTACTTAGTATTTTTGTCTGGATTTTTAGTACAAATATCTAAAAATCCTTAAATTAAGATGAATTTTCTTGATAAGCAAAATTACCTAAAAAATAGTTTTTGGACCAAAAACATCAAATGTAAGTAATTTTGTGCATAAAACAAGCCAAAAAAAAAATCTACCAATGGGGTAAGCAAATTTTTCTTGAATTTTCTTGAATTAAGTGTTTAATAAAAATTTTAAATATTTTTTTGCTTACCCCATTGGCAGATTTTTTGCTTGTTTTATGCACAAAATCACTTAAATTTGATATATTTGTCTAAGAACTAGACTTATTTTTCTAGGTTATTTGCTTATCAATAAAATTCATCTTAATTTAAAAATTTTTTTATATTTTTACTGAAAACAAGACAAAAATACTACGATTTATTTTCTTGAAAATCATGTTTTGCAGTGCTTACACTGCAAAAAATACTTTCTTACTCAGTATTTTTGTCTTGATTTTTAGTACAGATATATAAAAATCCTTAAATTAAGATGAATTTTCTTGATAAGCAAAATGATCTAAAAAATAAGTCTAGTTTTTAGACAAAAAATATAAACATTAAGTAAATTAGTGCTTAAAACAAGCAAAAAATCTGCCAATAGAATAAGAAACATTTTCTTGAATTAAGTTTTGCTTGTTTTAAGCACTAATTTACTTAAAGTTTATATATTATGTCTAAAAACTAGACTTATTTTCCTAGGTCATTTTGCTCATCAAGAAAATACATCTTAATTTAAGAATTTATTCTTAAGTGTAACATCTTTAATATTGGTGTAATGAGTTATTTTTTAATATCCCAGGAATAACATCTATAAAAATACATCTACACAAGATTCTTCATCTTTTACTAGTCTAATATCACACACACAAGTTGCATTGATGTGTTTATCACTCCACCTTCTAAAAGGGGAAGTGTCATAACTTACATAACTTTAGCAGACTAACTGCAAACAAGTCTGGTTTTGTCAGCTTGGAGCCAAGAGAGAAAATAAAATCTTTCCGACTCCTCGTGGTTCCTGAAACCTCATGGTACATGTGCATACAGTGAGCGAGTGATGTCACACCCCAGACAGACAACATTGGTTGAGACTGTAAACTGGCAGGACGAGGCCGACCAAACTTGCCTACTGTTTAATGTGGTGAAGTGAGGTACATCTTGTTTCTTTAGCCAAATACGGAAGCGGAGAGGACCAAAGCCATGAGTGGGACATTTCATGAGATTTCCAGAAGGTGTAACATCATCATATGTCTGTGCAAATAAAATGAGACAGCAGAACGTTTAAGCGTTCAATGAATGTACCATCTGAGAAAATCACAAACTGTTAAAGGTGACAAAGAATGTATTGTAATTATATGTAAAAAAATCTGATATCTACATAGAAGGTATGTGGCTTTATTAAGTGCAACAATTATCTAAAACCTGTTTTACATGTCCATTTACAACCCTAGGATTTGCCTTTATAATTAAATGGTCTATTATTACCTTATTTGAAAGGATCATTAATAATAATGTTGAGCTGTGCTCTGATTGGCTGCTTCACAGAGCAGTTCAGGTCAGTAGCTCTGTGTGTGTGCAAACAGACCTTATGTTTGAGTCTGTATCAGATGAAGATACAAATTTTGAGGAAAAATCAATTGTTTGGAGATTGTTAATGGGCGTTTCTGAGTGGGTAAGTTTGTGTTTTTTCAGTATGGACGCGCAAAACGTAACTGTAACGTCAATAGTAGAACTTCAGCCTAAATGCTAGCATATAGCATTAATTAACATTTTAATTAATTTAATGTGTAATTTAACCGCCTAAGACCTGAGTTTTGGTTTGTCTTTTTTCAAATTTCTACAAGCTATTTTGGGGTTAGATATAACCAATACATATAATAACCAAATATTTTTCTTAGAACATGAAGCAGTGTATTTATCCATGTTTGTGTACAACAGGTTCCAGTTACACAGAATTAAGTATTATGGTGACGTCCACGTATGTGAACATCCAGGTCTTAGGAGGTTAATTTTGGGGCGTACATCTCGACTGTAATGCCACCTTTGAAGGCACAATATGTAAATATTTGCATTAATGAAGAGTTTGGTTCCAAAACGAGATAACTCAGTTTTTAAATTTTTCCAAAATTAATTTTTTTGATTGTGCTTTTTAACCAATCAAACAGCAGTTTGTTTGTTTTGATTAAAGCTTTCATAACTAAAAAATACAGCTAAGTAGCACAATATTACACAATAAAAACGTGATAAAATGAATAATTGATTGGCCGTTGAATTATTTGAAAATAATGCACACCCAATGTGGCACGACGCAAAGCGGATTATTTTCAAATAATTCAAACGTATACCACGTTACCACAAACATTCTGGTGGCTATTTTTAAGACATTTAAGAGGTTAGGTGCGCAGGTTAAAGAAATATAACCAACACCCATGGAACATTTATCAGCCAATCAGAATACAGCATTCAACATGTTTTGACAGAAAAATATTCTTGGAACCAAACTCTTAATATCTAAAAATCACCATCACAGTGTTATATACACTCACCTATTAGGAACACCTGTTTAATTTCTCATTAATGCAATTATCTAATCATCCAATCACATGGCAGCTGCTTCAATGCATTTAGGGGTGTGGACCTGGTCAAGACAATCTCCTGAAATCCAAACTGAATGTCAGAATGGGAAAGAAAGGTGATTTAAGCAATTTTGAGCGTGGCATGGTTGTTGGTGCCAGACGGGCCGGTCTGAGTATTTCACAATCTGTTCAGTTACTGGGATTTTCACGCACAACCATTTCTAGGGTTTACAAAGAATGGTGTGAAAAGGGAAAAACATTTCTTGTTGATAGAGGTCAGAGGAGAATGGGCCGACTGATTCAAGCTAATAGAAGAGCCACTTTGACTGAAATAACCACTCGTTACAACCGAGGTATGCAGCAAAGCATTTGTGAAGCCACAACACGCACAACCTTGAGGCTGATGGGCTACAACAGCAGAAGACCCCACCGGGTACCACTCATCTTCACTACAAATAGGAAAAAGAGGCTACAATTTGCACAAGCTCACCAAAATTGGACAGTTTAAGACTGAAAAATGTTGCCTGGTCTGATAAGTCTTGATTTCTGTTGAGACATTCAGATGGTAGAGTACGAATTTTGCGTAAACAGAATGAGAACATGGATCCATCATGCCTTGTTACCACTGTGCTGGCTGGTGGTGGTGGTGTAATGGCAGAGGTGTATAGTACTTGAGTAATTTTACTTGATTACTGTACTTAAGTATTATTTTTGGGGATTTTTACTTTACTTGAGTACAATTTAAAATCAGTACTTTTACTTTTACTTAATTACATTTTTTAAGAAAAAAAAGTACTTTTTACTCCTTACAATTTTATTTACAGTCAAAAAGTACTTATTTTTTAGGGATCACTTTATTCTATTTTCCCTTACTCGCCACCAAACCAATTGAATTGTGCTGACGGCCAGTTTAATTTAAATGTTATTTATTTTCCTTGGCCGAGATACAGCGTGCCACTCCCTGAAATTCATACGGTCATAGCTCAGGCACCTTAAGTCCGGGGTGTTCGCCCTTCGGGTCCCTTATCCTACCCGAGAGGGCCTTTTCAACGAGCCAACCCCGACTCTCTAACCCTTTCTGTGGCCGACAGTCTCCTGAATTTCAAACGTCCGTGGCTCGGTAGCTTTAAGCCCTGGGCATTCGCCCTTGGCGTCCCTTATCCCACATGAGAGGGCCTTTCCAACGAGCCAACCCTAACGCTCTAACCCTTTCCCCGGCTGAGATACAACGGTCATTCCCCTGATTTTCCCACGACCGTAGCTTGGATGCCTTTGGGTCACTTATACCCGAGGGGACTTAAGGTGCCCGAGCTACAGCCGTGGAAAAAATCGGGGAAAGGACCACCGTATCTCGGCCGGGGAAAGGGCTAATGACTCGTGGGTGGCTTGTTGTCGCTTCTTTGAAACCGACAACACATTAAGCCTGCAAAGAGTTGGATGGATATCTGGCCTGAGTTTCAGACACCAGGAAGTCTCTGCTCACGTTCCCTGCTATTTGCAGCCTCTCTATCAAGACTAAGACCTTGTTCACGCTGTCAGTCCAAATCTGATTTTGTTGCATGTCTGACTGGACAGACTCACTGTCCACATTGTGTATCACAACTGTTTAGATCCGATCTGTGTGTCCTGTAGGGTTTTGCCATTTTCTGGATTATCTGCACTGTTTCTATGGCAATGACGTCACACTGGCACAACAATCGTGTTTACATTTTACGTGACGCAACAGCATGACGTAACCGAAAAGCTACAAAAATACGATCAGAGCGGTCAGACTTAAATGTATTTCTGGAAATGTGATTTGAAAAGTATTTCAAACCACCTTTGGATATAGCTTGAAACAGAAAAGAAAAAAACTGATTTCATGTGGGTTTTAGCCGTTCACACGTTCTAAATGTGATTGGGTTCCAATCGAATATGCACCAAAATCAGATTTGGACTGACAGTGTGAACAAGAACTAATACAACTCTTTCTGCACTGGCTGTCTGTGAGATGCTTGATACTCAGTTTTGAAAATCAGCTTCTGCTTTAGTTAAATTCAATGTTTCACAACTTTGAGTAGCATGTTGCATACTGAAATTAGGTCGTTTTATAGTTTTATAATGAAATACAATTAAATACAAACTGTTGTAAATCAGGATAAAACCCTGTATGTGGTGCATTCACTTCATGTTTTTAGAGACTAAAAGCTTAAACAAGAATCTCGAGTTTAAATTTTTCCTGTTACTTTTACTTTTTTAATACTCAAGTACAATTTTAATGTGGTACTTTTTACTTTTACTCAAGTATGATTCTGGCCAGATACTTTTACTTTTAATTGAGTAAAATTTACACTCAGTACTTGTACTTTCACTTGAGTAACATTTTTGAGTACTTTTTACACCTCTGTGTAATGGTTTGGGGATGTTTTCTTGACACACTTTAGGCCCCTTAGTGACCACCATGTAGTTGCTCACCAGCGGGAAGGCAAAAGGGATGTGACATTAAAGATAGACTGATTTACTGTAGTTCAATTTTAGTCCAGTTCAGACATTCTTAAAACATTAATAACATCGATATTGCATCTGTCTTTGTAGGATTGTGTAATGAAGGAGAGAAAAACAGATGAAGAGACTTGATGTTTTTAAGTCTATGAGGTCATCTCCACAACCTTTATAATGATCCCTCACAAAATAACATCTTCAAGACCCTTAGTGGGTGGAGAAATTCAGTTCTGTTTTCTTTAATCTTTGTTGAAAGCTTCAGGCTTTGAATGTCAGAAGACAGACTGTACCTGTGACTCATAAACATGAAAATACAGAGGTGGACTTTTTAAGTTCTTTTAAGGACACAAGTTGGATCTCTCCTAGAGAACATGTCCATGCCCTCAATGGTTTTAAGAGGGAGTGACCAAGTAAATGATGAATGATCCTTGAAACACAATATTAGACCTTAAACAAAATATAAAGACAAAATTCATTAACATTTGAATAAGGCACATGATGCATGTATCTCCCATCATCTCCAATAAGTAGAGGAAGACCACAGATAAGATCTCTCTAATACCTCAAGTTACTCTTAAGCAGCACTGAGATTAAATTAAGTTTCCTGAGAGATGAGATCTTTTCACAACATTTGCTCAGAAGTCTTTGTAATGTATAAACTTCTTTCAAATTCTTCTACTGTAACTATTTATCAACAAATGTCTGATGTTTTCCAGATTTTTAATCAAATATAACTATGGTGTCTCCTGAGAAAAACCTCTGAGCAATGCATTTTTCCTTTGACTCCTCCTCTGTCTCATTGTTTACGCCCGACAAACAGCAGCTGTATTGTCTCAGTAGAGTCATCCTGAAGAAACCAGCTGCTTACAGAACTGCATGTTACTCGACAGAACTGCATGTTCCTCAGCTTGAAGTCATTACTGAGATTATGAGCTGACTGAGATGTTGGAAAAGGAAACTCGAAAAACTTAAGTCCGACTGCTGATTTTCCAAGTTGAAAGGTTTCCGGATTAGTATTTTCCCAGAGAAAAAAAATCAAATTTGTTTATAAATTATATTTCTGATTTTTTTCCCTTTGGATAAAAGCCAAATCTTTTTCTTTATTAATTATATCACAGGGCTATTAAATGCTTTATTCTGGTTAAGAAACTCTCCACACTGTAAAAAATACTTTTTTGTTGAATCAACTCAGATTTACAAGTAATTTCAACTTACTATTATTTATCTTGACTAGAGATGAGTTGTTATAACTACAGGTGAGTTGTTATAACTTATAAAATATAGTTGAAAAAAGTAAACTTCATTGTATAAGTTGTAACAACTCATCTCTTGTCAAGATTAATAATAGTAAATTGACATGACTTGTAAATCTGTAAACTTGAGTTGATTTAACCAAAAATTTCAAGGCAGCAAAAGTATTTTTTACAATGCATGGGTTTGCATTATTTTTCCATAAACACACACTTGACCTGTCAAATGTTAAACTACCACTGTCTGTGAGTAATCGTGAAATAAGCAGAATATTGATTCCAGTCCTTTGAATTATTTGAAAATAATTAAATACCACCTCGGGTGTGCATTATTGTCGAATAATTTAACGGCCCGCCGTTAATTATTCCTTAAAAAAAATTATAAATATATATAATTTAATATATTTTTTATTATTAAGTGTGCTTGCAAAAGCAAACTTATTGTTCTTCTTAAGTTTTATTATTATTTTTCCCGGGTAGATTTTTTTGGCCAGCCCTAGCGACTAGACCATTTGACACAGAGAAACCGTTCAAACTTTAAAATGTTCGGGCAGTACCGGTGTAAGTTGCTTGAGAAGATGACGTCACGGATCCATGTCGTTCTTCCCCCATATTGGATAGAACAGAAGACCTTAAAAAAGTTTCACAGGTCACAAATTTTCTCCAAACTTCACAAAATTTGACGTACTTGATCCTTGGACCAAGCCTCACAAAAGTTACTAAAAGGATTTTTGATTTTCGGAAGCGTGTGCCCGTCACAGCCCAAACTAAATGTGCGTCGACGCCGCCAAAACAGGAAGTAGTTTATATCTCAGGAACGCTTTCACGTATTGAAACCAAACTTTGTACATGAATTTGGGTCTCCAATGTGAGGATGCACAACATCAAAAGAACATTTTTTTTCCTAAAATTTTACGACGCCTAACAGGAAGTAGTTTATATCTCAGGAACGCTTTCATGTATTGAAACCAAACTTTGTACATGAACTTGGGACTCCAATGTGAGGATGCACAAACTAAATCGGCGGCACCAGAGCAAGCACACTTTTGCAGTTCGTCCCGAAATGCATTTTCTAGTTTAATATTGATAGCATAATGGTTCTTATAAATCTTGTGAGTAGTTGTCATCTGTGGGTTTTATTAAAAGACACAAAATTTACATATTGAATGGCATGAAGGCGAGTAAACTATGACAGAATTTTAATGGCATCCATACAGCACAGTGTAATTTGAGTGGTTAAGAGTTTGTATAGGCAACTCAGACAAACTGCTTTTACTGATGAAAGATAAGTCTGTTTTGCTTCTCATTTGTTAAGGGTGATTCCTTACAAACAACAGAAGACAGAAGCATGTACTGTATACTGATGACCCTCATCCATGTGAATGAGCACATCATCATCAAACACAGACACTACATGACTCCTGATGGAAAAGATCTGTTGCATCCAGCCATGTTACTTCTGAGTCAGCCAAATGACTTGAATGGGCGATGCCGATGAAATTATATATTATGAAGCCCTATATCAGAATAATGACACTTTTAATGGACACTTAAGTAAAAGATGGTTTGTGCTCATAAACAGTTTTCTGATCCATTTTCTGATTTAAATGCAGTCCCAGTTTGATAATTTTTTAGAAGAGGGTCAACGTCTGACAACAATTACTTAAAATATGAGAAAGTCACAAGGGTGGGACAAAACACAACACAACAGAAATGCTTGTTCATGGATTTTAGAAATTCCACCTCCAAGACAAAAGCAAAACCAAGACACAAACCAATATTTGGTTCTAGTAAGCATCTAGTGCAAGCCTTGATTTATGAAAGTATATGTTTTACTAAAAAAACAAGTTGTTTAAAATGATAGCACTGCACAAGAAGATAAACTGATACGTCAGAATCTGTCAGAAGGATGGTAAGATGTTTCTATAACTATCTGTGAAAATACATTTTACAGCAATTATTTATATTATGTGAAATAACCTTCATACATTACAGAAGATAAAGTCTGTGGTCTTCACTTTATGTGAACTGATGGTGGGCAACATATTTTGTGTGAATGTCCCAGGTTAAACAAAAAGTGCACAAAAATACACTTTAAGTATACTTGTAAATGTACTATTTTCACACACTAATTTTGTAATTAAATATCTATCTCTCTTTCACATGAGCGCAAACACACACACACACACACGTGTACAACAATAGGGGTTGCTTTGTCTTTTTTCTGACTGCAATGTGAATGTTATTTCCACAACATACCAGACACATTACACCGACCAATCATGATGTAACGTCCATTCACATGTTGTGCAAGGGATTTTAGAGCAAAATAAAAGGAAAAACTGAATAAGCAGATGGTTGGTAATGCATTACAGAATTAATTTATAAACCAGTCTAATGATATTTAAAGGCATTTGTGGTCTAAGACCAGTAAAATTATATCATTAAACTTTCATTCAGCTCTTAAATGTATTTTATAATTAAATGCACACAAACACACAATATTATCTGCTATATGCACCAGCAAGTTTGTGGTTTCCTGCTCACGTCATTCTCATAAACACATACTTAACATAAAACATAATGGTGTCACATCAATTTTTCAAGTAAAAATATTAGTGCATTTAACAATTTGGTTTAACTGTTTCCCAGCAAGCAATTTTGCATTTAAAAGACGTTTAATAGACAAACACAGCCCAGGTATAAGAAAGCAAAACTAGGACTGTCAATGAAAATTTAATAGATGTCTAAACATAGCCCAAAAATAAATTAAATAAATTAAATACGTAAATAAAAGCAAACACCTTGTAATCACTGTTGAGTTTGCTTACATGACAGATTTTTATCTTACAAGTTAACCAAAATTCAAGTTTATTTTGTCTAGAAATGGGTTAGTCATAGCCAGATATCGGGTCTATGTAACCTAGATGGGGAAATGATGGCTATTGATTGCTTTGTTGCATCTAAAGGATGTAATCTTAAACTAATAATTTGTTACTAAATGACACAAATGACACAATCCACATCCATATGCAAGAATAAGCATGTGACATCCAGCCATCTTACACATTTTTGTAATAGGAATGTGCAATGTTTTACTTTGCAAATCAAATTTGCAATTACTGGCAATATTAAGTGGAGGTTATAGCTGCCAAATAACAGACTGTGATAAGTAAATGGACTGCCTTTGTCTATTGTTGTGACTTTGCTCTTTCCAGTCTTCTCAGATTAAGAGTATTAGGTCTGAATCATATTATCATCAGAGCTTACAAATAAACAACATTGAGAAAGTAGCCAACTACTTGATTCACGTCTATCCAACAGCAATTTCGCTTTGTAGTGACTAACTCACCCCAAGGCCTTTCGTGTACTTTGAGCAAAGGATTTTATATGTGTTTATTATAAAGATGCTGTGTAAGCACTATGTTAACCAACTTTATTAGTTTTATTCTTTTCTAACTGTATAATTTATAATCATGTTTAAAACCTATTTTTTATTTTACTTAATTAAACATTGGAAGAAGATGAAGAAAATTCATCTTAAAATGATATTAAGTAAAGTGGGTACACTGTCAGTAAAATGATCACAAATGGACCAAGCTGTCAGGGTGGTGCCCTTTCAAAAGTGCAATTTTGCACCAGAGAGCATATTAGTAGGCTACCTCATGGAGAAAATATTAGTACTCAATGTAGACATATCTGTATCTAAATAATATATTTTATGATATATTGTGGGACCATTTATTTCTGACAGTGTTAAAAACATGCACTTCTTGTTATGGTAAGTAAATGTCGCCATCTAGTGGTTTAGTTCAGATTAACAGTAAAGGAAAGCCCTCATGGGAGCAGACCTGACATCATGGATAAATGGTTACTTTTCAAATTAAATCGAATAACAATTACAGCAAATAACCTAGAGATTTCTATAATAAAATGTTATTTTTATTATTATTATTATTTGCACTGCAAAATGAGGCAATAGATGTGTTAAGTATTTTTTTTTTTTAATAACTGCATCTTGGGACTGCATTTGTCATTTTGACTGCAATAAAGAAAAGTTCACTCTTTTAATTCAATTTTACAGGCCAAAACCTTAATCTCTTTAGAAAAAGTAAATACACTACAAATTAGGAGAAAGTAGCTTCATATAAAGTAAGGGGATAAAAACAGCAGATGTGAGGGGCATACTGTGAATAATAAACCATCCACTGTATACCAAAAACCATTATGAAATAATTTTATGTGGGGTGTTTTGGGCTTTATATTAGTGGGATTTAATGATATTCTTTTTGTTCCCATTCTCTATAACATCCCATCAATAAAACCCCAACACAACACTAACAGAACAAACTAACATAGACTGTTGTGATTTCCATTAAAACCAATATAATTCCCTTTATACTAACCATTAAATCCATTAGACTTTAATGGTTTCTAGAGTTTCTTTAACCGGGTGTATTTATGCATCATGATATTTAACAAGCCCTGAAGACCATTGTACTTTATATTTTTCTGTGCCTATAGTATTTGTCTGATGTAAAGTTAAAAAAGTAAGTTACCTCTACAGAGTTGTTTACTTACTCCACCGCTAGCACACGACGTGATGCACTCGATTGCACTCGATGTTGGTTTTTACACACTACTGTAGCTAAATATTCAGTCTGTGCAAAGATTGTTTTGTTGTTGTTGTCCGTGTTTCAGCATCAGTTGTTTGTTTGGTGTTAAAATAAAGAAAGCGCACCAAACGATTCAGCGTGGGAGTCGTCGTGAGTCAGCGGCCGCGCGACACTGAATTGCGAATCATACGTCACAAGATCACGTTCTAAAAAGTCAACAGAAAATACAAACAAACAAAGAAATACTGTAATACTGTATTGTTACAGAAAAATGTGACAACAATAATTAATTAATTTTGAGTTCTTAATAAACTTCCAAGAGTCTGCTTTCAAATGCCAAACTTATGCTTTTAGAAAGTGTCCATTAAGGAAGGCACAGAAAGATGGACATGGCGGCTTTGCCAATGTGCGGTTGTGCGGTTGTGACGTTGAAGATTAGAATCAAGTGAAGTAATATTTTCCATAATATGTCAACATTGATAATG